>NC_056737.1:1164170674-1164210674 GCF_019279795.1 Protopterus annectens | reverse complement strand
GTGTGTGAGTGTGTGTGTGTGTGTGTGTGTGTGTGTGTGTGTGTGTGTGTGTGTGTGTGTGTGTGTGTGTGTGTGTGCTTGATGGGGCTGGTGAGTCATGTAGGCATGTTCAGGTACCTAGAGGCAGTGCTGGTGTTGTCTTGGTGTAATGGTTGGGTTAAAAGCAATGTAGGCATTAGAATTTGTAAAGGATCTCAATTGTTCAAAATGTAAGGGACTGTAGATCGTATACTGTGGCCAAATTCTGCAAGGTGGATTGGAGTGGAGTGGGAACAATAAGGGGAACAACCAGTGTTAAGGTGCCTCCCACAGCTGGATCACTGCAGGATCATGTTGATCACATGGCTAGATCACTAGAGGATCATGTTGATCCCACATCTAGATCACTACAGGATCGTGTTGATCTCACAGCTAGATCACTAGAGGATCATGTTGAAGGGACAGAGGCCTGATTATATTTAGTATATATGCTGCTGCATTGTTGAGTGGCAAGGGTTTAGCGTATTTGTTTTGTCACTGTTTAATGAGGATAGTAAATGGACTTATTACTTTTCCTCTGATTTTATAGTTTACAGTTATAGTTGCTGTTTGTTTATATGGTAGTTACATGATGGCTTGAGGGCAGAGGGGAGGGAGGTCATTGGCCAGTTAGTAATTTACATTTGACCAGATGTTGGGGATGTTGGGCTAGTGGGTATGCATGTAAGTCTAAAAGATATGGCAATCTGGCAAATGTGGACTTGAGAATTGTCTTCATGGCATTAGAAGCCATGCCTCTTGCTTGCTGTTTGGGTCTGTGGGTGGTCAGCAGAGTTGTCTTTGTATGGGACACCAGATGGCATTGAGGTAGCTATGGAGAGTCTCATGCGGCAACTGGCCTTGTGGCTTGTTTGTGGGGGAATTCATGGGCTCTGGTTTTGTTCTTTCACAAGACACTAAATAATAGCAAAAGTTGAAGTTTTACTCAATGGTTTCAGATGCTAAACTCTGGGAAGGCCTCTTGCTATGACAGCTGTTTTTTGAAGCAAACATTGTTGTGAATGGGGATTTATCCACTTTTTTTTGGGGGGGGGGCTTTGTCAGTGATCACTTGATCAGGTTAATCATCAGTACACTTATAGTCCAGTTTATGATACGTATTTTGTGGTGGCAGTTCAGATGTATTGCCATCTGTCCATAGTCAATTATAAAGTTAAGTTGCTGTATTGGAAAGGTAGGTCAAAAGGTTAGGGTCTAAGTGGGTCTGATTCTTTCTACCTCCATTTATTGCCAGACATTGCCGTTACAAAATTATATAGATGTATATAGATCTCCTTTGATTCATTGAAAACTCATTTCACTGAATCACATTTCACTGAATGTAAGAACTGTTGGGCTAATAAAATGTATATGCTGTTTTCCCCACTGTAGTGCGATCCTGGAGTTAGTATATATATATATATATATATATATATATATATATATATATATATATATATATATATATATATATAGTTGGGGGGCACAGCCCCCCACATTGGGGTGTGGTGTAGCCCCCCACCTACTTAGCTTTTTATATTTATGAATCTTATTTCATTGAAAGCTAACAATATAAAACCAAAAGTAGGTAGGGGGTATGCCCCCCACACCCCCCTAACTATATACACTAACTCCAGGATCGCACTACAGTGGGGAAAAGGGCATATAAGTTTTATTTGCCCAATAGTACTTACATTCAGTGAAATGACTTTTCAGTGATTTGAGCTTTCAACGATTTTTTGAAGGTGACTTGAAATTCAGTGAAAAGAGTTTTCAGTGAATCAAAGGAGAAATTACACTATTTTGAAATTCAGTAGTAGACGCCCACTAATGCGAAAGTGCACTTCACTGAAAGTGCACTTTTGTGAACACCACTAGAACGAATGAGCAATGTCCTCCACTGTGGTGCGGTAGTCAAGGACCTTAGGGTTCAAGCTTGGGTTAAGGATAGTGGATAGCCCTACTAGATATCCAGTATCTTAACCCAAGCCCTAACCCTAAGGTCCATGACTACTATACCACAGTGGAGGACATAGGTCAGTGACTACTGCATTGTGGAGGACATGCAATTTCATCTACTGTAGTGCGGTAGTCATGGACCTTAGGGTTAGGGCTTGGGTTAAGGAAAGTGGATGGCCCTACTAGCTATCCACTATCCTTAACCCAAGCCCTAATGCTAAGGTCTGTAACCATTCGCTCAAGTGGTGTTCGCGAAAGTGCACTTTTGGTGAAGTGCACTTTGGCGTTAGTGAGCATCTACTACTGGATTTTGAAATAGTGTAATTTCACTCTCCGGTAGTAGACCCATATATTATATATATTTTATATATAAATATATAAATATATATATATATATATATATATATATATATATATATATATATATATACATATATATATATATATATATATACGTCGTACACACACACACACACACACACACACACACACACACACACACACTCACACACACACACACACACACACACACAAACTCACACACACACGTGCACACGCAATCATATCAATAATGTATACAAAAGACATATAAAACATTTTTGTTATCTTGCGGTGACCCCTTGATTTTTAAAACACATTTTATAGTTACTTGGTCAGTTAGATCTGATGGAGAAATAGCATTTAATTTAACTTCCCAGAAAAATTCTAAAATTTTCAGCTGGTTGTCTGTATCACCACCTCTCAATTCTTGTGTAACTTTGCAAAGTACAAAGAAAGTAAACCTAAATTCAGGGAAGCCTTCAGAATGCCTTAATAATGCATTGTTTTTGTTCTTGATTTGAACTCATTCTCCTGCAGAGCTTTATAGAAATTTTGCCTGTATGGAAGACATCACAAGTTATGTAGCACAACTAACTATTTCTGAACTGTTACAATTATATACATGCACCATCTGCAGAAACCACCGGGTGCTTGATAATCTGTTCATCTGTGTTTTACTGCATGATATGTTAGTGCTGCCTGATTTAAGTACCACTTTAAAATTGTTACCCATGTTACCCATAAAATAACATTTTCTCTGGTAAAATATATTGCCTGGAGCCTGTGCCATGGATGAAGCTGCAGCCAAGTATAAGCCAGGAGGAAGGTAGGTTACACTAAATGGGCAGGGTGGTGTGGAAAAAGTAGGTTGGTCCAGGGAAGACATTGATTGAAGAGGTAGCCTGCTGTGGTGAACCTTCAGCTATGCTAACAGTACAGGAAAATCATCAACTGGTCTGCTCATCTTGACCTGGCAATGGTTACAGGTGAGGTAAAAGTCTGAATTGCATGGCATGGCGGGTGGTAGTGTGTATGTGTGTGCGTGTGTGCATGTGTACATATGTGTGTGTGAGTGTGTGTGTGTGTGTGTGTGTGTGTGTGTGTGTGTGTGTGTGTGTGTGTGTGTGTGTGTGTGCTTGATGGGGCTGGTGAGTCATGTAGGCATGTTCAGGTACCTAGAGGCAGTGCTGGTGTTGTCTTGGTGTAATGGTTGGGTTAAAAGCAATGTAGGCATTAGAATTTGTAAAGGATCTCAATTGTTCAAAATATAAGGGACTGTAGATCGTATACTGTCGCCAAATTCTTCAAGGTGGATTGGAGTGGAGTGGGAACAATAAGGGGAGCAACCAGTGCTAAGGTGCCTCCCACAGCTGGATCACTGCAGGATCATGTTGATCACATGGCTAGATCACTAGAGGATCATGTTGATCCCACATCTAGATCACTACAGGATCGTGTTGATCTCACAGCTAGATCACTAGAGGATCATGTTGAAGGGACAGAGGCCTTGATTATATTTAGTATATATGCTGCTGCATTGTTGAGTGTCAAGGGTTTAGCGTGTTTATTTTGTCACTGTTTAATGAGGATAGTAAATGGACTTATTACTTTTCCTCTGATTTTATAGTTTACAGTTATAGTTGCTGTTTGTTTATATGGTATTTACATGATGGCTTGAGGGCAGAGGGGAGGGAGGTCATTGGCCAGTTAGTAATTTACATTTGACCAGATGTTGGGGATGTTGGGCTAGTGGGTATGCATGTAAGTCTAAAAGATATGGCAATCTGGCAAATGTGGACTTGAGAATTGTCTTCATGGCATTAGAAGCCATGCCTCTTGCTTGCTGTTTGGGTCTGTGGGTGGTCAGCAGAGTTGTCTTTGTATGGGACACCAGATGGCATTGAGGTAGCTATGCAGAGTCTCATGCGGCAACTGGCCTTGTGACTTGTTTGTGGGGGAATTCATGGGCTCTGGTTTTGTTCTTTCACAAGACACTAAATAATAGCAAAAGTTGAAGTTTTACTCAATGGTTTCAGATGCTAAACTCTGGGAAGGCCTCTTGCTATGACAGCTGTTTTTTGAAGCAAACATTGTTGTGAATGGGGATTTATCCACTTTTTTTTTGGGGGGGGGCTTTGTCAGTGATCACTTGATCAGGTTAATCATCAGTACACTTATAGTCCAGTTTATGATACGTATTTTGTGGTGGCAGTTCAGATGTATTGCCATCTGTCCATAGTCAATTATAAAGTTAAGTTGCTGTATTGGAAAGGTAGGTCAAAAGGTTAGGGTCTAAGTGGGTCTGATTCTTTCTACCTCCATTTATTGCCAGACATTGCCGTTACAAAATTATTAGTTGTTAGAATCATGTAATTATACAGCCTGGTTTTAAGGTAGTAATAGATTGCAGATAGCTCTTTAGGTAGCACACTCCACCTTTGGTGCTGCGGTTCAATTAATGTCCCAGGTGAGTAGTTTAATTTTCCTAAGGGAAGAGAATAACATGTTAAAAGGTCTGCCAGTTTTGGATTTTTTTTCTTCCATTATTGCTGACATATAAGAAGGGTATGGATTCATTCCCTGTTTAGGTGACTTTGGATATGACCTGTGGCTCAGAGGATAGCAACTGCACCTGCGCATTCAGCTCCTCATACAGGTGGTAAGATTACATTTCTGTCAGTGACACTACAGGTAGCAGATGTTGGCAATCCATTCCTGAGTTGCATAGGGGTGGCTTCCATTGGTTTGGACAACAGGAAATTTGATCAATATCTGTTGAATCGATGCATTTGGTTGACTATACAGATAGTCGACAGGTGTGCTAGATCAACAATCCCAGGGTAGGGGAATATACCCTTTTCCCAAGGATTGTATGGTTTCAGAGTTAATATATATAATTGGCAGGGAGTGTTGGGGGCACAGCCCCTCCACATGAGGGATGTTGCTTATGCTTTTTTTGAAGTAATATTTGCATGCACCGAGAAGCAACCTTGGCACATGCATACTAGGAAGTTGACGTCTCCATTTTTGATGTAGAATGGTTTACTTTAAGGATGTCAATATTCATGTTGATTGCTCAAGGGGCAGGTATATTTCTATTCATGCATAATTTTTATGGTGTTTTCATGACTTGCTTATTAGCATACATAATTTGCATTTTCTCCTCAAGCTAGAGGCAGTAGCATTGCTTTTGGTAGCCACTGTTAGCAGAAAAATATAGAAATGCAGATTGTGAGATATTAGAGTAACTCAATATAATTACTTAGGGACTGGATAACAGCATAAGCAGTAGGGTTAAGGAGGATTATGGTACAAGCTACTTGCATTGCTGGCTAAGGAAAGCAAGTGTGCATATGGTCATTCGTGGAATAGGAAATGGCTAAAGGGAAGAATTAAAAATGTAATGTACATAAAAATGCAATGGATTTTTGCTTCTTTTTCTTCTCTCTTGTTCTTGTAGCTAGGAGAACATGTGGCTTTTGACTTGTTGGATATCAAAAAATGAGTAAGTGTATGGAATCGCTGAACATGCTATGTCCCTTGTGAATGTAGTAAAGAGGAAAGACCAGCAACTGTCTATCTTTTGTGATATGTTTGCTGTAATGGCTGATAAGTGTAATGGCTTGTCTTTTATTAAGACTCTGGGGTGTATACGGGATTCAAGAGAAGCAGACCTTGATGCATATTCACAAACCTTGTTGGTTGCTATGCTGATAAATGAACTGGTATAGCTACATGCTGTTCCAGCAACAGGTTGACAATGTCATGGACACTGGGAGAGCGAAAGAAAAATAAAAAAAACATACTACACAATTGAGCCTGATGCTGTCTTGTCAATGCGGAGGGAGCCATCCATGTGCTAGACTTACTGAATGGTAAGTGACCCTAAGTGTTTGTGGATGATAAGGTGGTATTCAGGGGAGTAATGAGGGATAACAGAATAGGCTGTGAGGCTATTAGTGTCACTTGCCAGGTCAGGATAAAACAAGCGAGCATCATGGGTTCTTGTTCAAGTAGCTTTATTGTATCCAAACCCGTCATAAATGAGATTAAGTAACTTTAACTTACAAGCAAACTAGCTGTCATGCACATTGACGTTAACATTCTGGCTGCACCTTCAAAATGGCAGTGACGTTAATACGTGCTTGGTATTTATATGCACACACAGATCTTGGAAATGCTTTTCAAAAGTCCTAAAGCTGTTGCTCCTGCTTCCTTACAATGAGAATATATCCAGATTTTTAATATTTTGAAAAAATAAGATAGGCATTGTCACTGATAGTAATGAATATGCAATTTACATAGAAATGATTTTCATCATACAATTATACAAAGCTAGATACATATATACAAGTATGTCCAAATTGCTGAGCACTTCACATTAGGCTTTGAAATGCAACCACATCATGTGACATAAAATTTGGGATCTGGTTTAGTAACTGGGATTGTCTCTGCTGACTGTTCAGTCTTAGGAACATTGGAATCATCTGCTGGAACAGTATCAGGAGTCAAGACACGATCTGGAACAGGAATATCATCTGGATTGCTCTGAGGATTAGAATCTTTATCATAGGTACAATGCTGCGATATCGGTTCTGGTACAGGAAGAAGATGTCTGCGATTTCTCCTGTACTCCACACCCTCGGATTTAGCAAAATGGGATATCGGCTCTGCACAAGTACTCATTACTTGACCAATCCGGTTGAAACCTTTCACTGTTTGTATCTTCACTGTCTCTCCTTTTTTTCAATGGATGAAGAAATCTGCTCAACTTGTCATAGCTGGACTTTTGGAAAGAACACTTTCTAGATAACTGGGCTTTGATGGCTTGGTTGTTCTTAGCTTTAGGCCTTAAGAAACTAGAATGTTGTTCTGGTTTGCCTAGATAAAAATCTCTGAGCAGGTGAGCCAAGTATATCGTCATGGAGTAGGTTTCTGGAATTCAGTAAATTCAAAAAAAACATTGGTATTATCACACTTTGACTTCTCAAGTAATTGCTTTGCACTCTGTACTGCACTTTCAGCAAGTCCATTTGATTGCGGATACTCTGGACTACTAGTAACATGTATAAAGTCCCATTCTCTGGCAAATTTCTGACACAATTGACTGGTGAATTGCATACCATTGTCACAGATTTATTTATGTGAACTGCCATGGACTGAGAAATGGCGTTTCAACTTAGTAATGACTGTAGTAGAAGTTAAATTAGGTAGTAGATTAATCTCAAACCAATTTGAATAAGAGTCTGCTGGTACTAAGTAATGCTGATTGTTTCACTTGAATATGTCAGTAGCTACAATTGACCAAGGTAGATTCAGAATTTGACTTAGTTGAAGTGGGTCTCTTTGCAAATGCTCCTTACTACTATTACATACTAAACAGGAAGAAAGTACTCTATTAATGTCTTTCGCAAGAGAAGTCCAAAATGCTAGTCCTCTCACTCTTCTCTTAGTAGATTTGGAACTTGGGTGACCAAAATGCAAAATCTGGATATATTATCATTGTAAGGAAGCAGGAACAACAATTTTAGGACCTTTGAAAATAATGCCATCTTCCATCAACAACTCATCTCTGTAAGGAAAGTAAGATTGTACTTCTGGTGGTACACGCAATTGCTTTGACAGCCATCCAACACTGTTATAGTAATTGATCTTCTGCAAAACTGGATCAGTCATTGCATGATCTTGTAGTTCATCAAGTCATGTGGTAGAAAAATTACACACTTCCATGACATTAAAGTCAAAATTCTCTGTGTTAAGCTGTTCCGTTGCATTTCTGGGTGATCTGGATAAGGTATCAGCCAGATAAAGAAGTTTGCCTTTCGTATAGACCCTTTTGAAGTTGTACTTTTGCAATTTGAGCATCATTTGTAATCTCAGTGGAGCTGAATGCATAGGCTTCTTTAAAATAGTAACCATAGGTTGATGATCAGTTTCAGTCTGGATTTCTCGACCACAGATGTAATCATGGAACTTGGAACATGCAAACACTATTGCCAAAGGTTCTTTCTCAATTTGAGCATATTGCATCTCAGTCTGGGTAAGTGTTCTAGATGCATAGGCTACTGGCTTGCCTTCTTGAAGAATAACTGCAGCTAAACCAAATTTTGAAGCATCGCAGGAAAGAGTTACTGGCTTGTTGCTATCATAGTATCTTAATGCTGGTGGGCTGGCATTTCAAGAATGGCTGCTTGCTTTCACAGGTCTGGTGTCAAGCTCATACTTGTAAACAAATGACCTATGTATGTAACTTCTGATAGTTTGAATTTGCACTTTAGAGGATTGAGCTTTAAGTTCACTTCACATGCTCTGTCTAGAACTCTCAAGATTTCTGTCATGCTCTGCCTCACCGTTGCCTCAGACTAATATATCATCTGCTATTATGGCACAAGGATAACTCAAAAAAAGTTGCTCCATTACAAGCTGAAATACTTCACTTGCAGAATTTATTCCAAGTGGCATTCTGAGGAATCTATATCTTCCAAATGGGGCACTGAATGTAGTCAATAATGAAGATTTGCGATCAAGCATCGCTTGCCAAAACAAACTCTTTGCATCTAAGACAGAAAAAACAGTGGCATTCAATATCAGGGCTGCAACCTCTTCGATTGTACACATGGGATGATGTGGTCGCCTCAATGCTTTGTTCAAATCTCTTGGGTCAATACATATTCTGATTTCATCTGAGCCTTTTTTATAAGCTGCTACCATGGACGACATCCATTCGGTAGGTTCTGTAACTTAACAAAATTGTTGCACTATTTTGTCCAACTGAGCTTTGACCTTGTGCTGCATAGTTGTCTGAACTGTTCTTGCTGGTCTGATCACTGGACTGATTTCTGGGTCTAATTTCATGGAATACACATCTGGAATCTATCATTGAAAACATCAGCATACTCTGAAACAAATAGCAGTGTTGAAGCTTGAAGTAGGACGTGCTTATCTGATGAACTGCTTTGGTAAAAGAAAGCAGATTCATCTTCAAACTGTCTCTGAGACACAAACCCAGGTCTTTGATCCACATAGAACAACAGACTATAACTGCTCTTGGCCACATAACATAAAGCACTACTGAGCCTTCGGTTTGAATTTCTTCACCTCCATAAGCTACAAGTTTCACACAAATAGTCACATTTAGTTATTCACCAGCTCTGACGCTTGCAAAAGTATCTGCAGACATGACATTACATTTTGACCCAGTGTCTACTTTAAGCTCAGTGGAGTTACCATTGATCTGGACAGTACAAAACACTTCATTTCTTGCCGATAAATCTACTGCATCAATCTTCTCACCAATTACTAACACACAACCTACATAGAAAGCAGACTGTTGCAGGTCTATTTGATCAACTAGCTTGTTGGAGTGACCCTTCTTTGTAACTGTGTGAGGCTTACTCGATTTACAAAATCTTTGAAAATGGTTCCATTTCTTACATGTATGATATTGCTGACCAAATGCCATGCACTTTTTTCTTCTGGACTCATGATTGGCACCACAATTGTGACAGTTAACAATAAAGCTTGATTTGGGTTTTGCTGATTCACTCTTATGCTGTACTGAACAACATCTGTTTTGCACTAGATACCCTCAGTTCTGCATTGAGCATGCTCCTTTAACTGAACTGTTCTTGGAATGTGCTAGAAGACTGCAGGTTTTACCTGGAAGTCCTGCAGGGGCTGCTGCTGCCTTATTCTTAGGTCTGCTTTTGCCTGTCACATGTTGCATGCTGTCTACATGAGCTCTGGAGCCTACTGAAACCACACTCTTATCACTACCAAGGATATTTGTGTGCCTCTCTGTAACTTCATGAATCTGACAAATCTCAATGGCTTTCCTCAGTGTTAAATCACTGTCATAAAGCAAAATCTTTCTCACAGCAATTTATTAATACCACACACAAATCTGTCCTTTATCAACTCATCCTTTAAATCAACAAACCTACACGTTTTAGGTTTTTTCCTCAGGTCAGTAATATAAGCTGCAAAGGCTTCCCCTTGCTTTTGCTCTTGTGTAAAACAAATGCCTCTCTAGTGTAACATTAGTCTGGGGGTTACACATTTCACTGAATTTGCACTTTAAACACTCGGGGTCTTCCTTTGACTCGGCCTGCACAACACGATGAATTTCTCCTTCACCTTCATACACTGCTGGTGCATAGACAAATGAATGCTTCCTTTCAATGGCCTCTGACCCTGCTAGGTTCAGCAAAATGAATGTCCTGGTAAGTGTATCTTTATCAGAATAAGCTGCTTGTATAAATATATCTTATTTTTGCTCAAATATTCTCCAGTTCTCTGCAATATTCTGATCAAACACAAGTGGTTGTGGCTTGCGAAATCCATCTGCCATATTGACATATTGGCAAATATGCACAAACCCACACACTTGTACACACACACACATATACATGTGCTTGAAGTTTATGCTAGTACTTGTAACAACATAACGAGCTTTTGTATGACTGAATTTCATGAAATAAGTTTCCTGGGCAATGTCTCTTTACTGTAAAACCCACTTGCCTTGAAATTATTTTACTATATGAGCCATTTATCTTGTAAAGGCTTTAATGCTAAAGTCATTTATCATCATTATTTTACTGTACAAGCCTTTATCTTGTAATCACTTTAATGCCAAAGCCATTTATCGACATTTTACTGCCAAAGTCATTTATCAGTATTTTAAGAAACATTTCAAACAACTGCACAGTACAAATAAACTGAGCGATAGAAGTTAAGGACAAGAAACACTTCAAAGTAACTGTAATTTGTGAATAAACTATGGAGTAATGGACCAGACAAGTGGCCTTGGACTCTAAATCCAGGGGCAGCAAATGACAGCAAATGATGCAAGGATGCAACAAACTCATATCAGGTAAGAATCACTCACAATGTTGTAATGCTGGGAGAAGGGGTTTAAACACAGTGAAAGATGTTAACCAGCTATGTTTTAATTATAGGATGCTCTGGAGAAAAGATTATTGGGAGAAATGGAATGCAGTGATGAACCAAATGAATTCCATTATGAACAAAATGGGAAGAAAAGGTGATGAAGATGTTCCTGATGAGAGAACCTCGGCCAAAAAGGGGACACCGGGATGTAACAGCACATGAACAGAAAGCCATCCCTAACAGGAGGCACAGCTGCTGCAGTGAAGGATCAGACACACCGGTTTAGGGGGTGCCACTCCTGCACCAAGAAGAGATGCGATCAGGTAATCATTCTGTACACCAGCAGAGGTCAAAGGGTAACCACGCAGCAGGAGAACCTTAGCAGGATTGGAGGGAATACTTCAGAGGAATGTTAGACACCCAACCAGAGAAAGGTTGGAATGCCTTCCAGGAGCTAGTAGGAATTGGACTTGGGGGGGGGGGGGAGTCATGACCATGGCAAGTTTTAGCTGGAGGAGACACTGAGGGGTGTGTATCCATCATGCTCATTTTGGATACCAGACCAGTTATACAAGACTGAAGGCCATAATATGGCAGCAGTAGGGACAGCAGGTCAGAGAGAAACTTGAAGCCCAATTTCAGATGCAGTAAAGGACTATATACATCTTCCTGCACATATCCCCCCAAGCAGTAAATGAAAAACACTTGGAAAGGGGAATAAGTTAAAGTATTTTATTTAATTGATGCCATTGGAGTGCTGGGAATCCTCGCTTAAGAGACCCAGGTGAAAAGTGCCTGACTGTGGCCTTAGCAAAATCTGGAACCTTTGAGAAGTTTAGCACAGCCCTACACTGGATTTGGATATTATAAACTGAGTAATGTACATCAGCAGGGCATTATTTGGAAAAGTGGGTGATGGGCTTTCTTTAACTTACATCACAGACTTTGGAATGGTACCCATGACAGAGTTTACCCATGTTAACTTACAGTGTGACAGTGATGAAGACACAAAAATTGAGAGGTAGCAAGTCTTGACTATGTTATGATCAGAAATTACGGAAATTAAGGGCAATTGACATTTCCTTTCATTGGAAATTCAAGCAGGTAAATATGTGGCTTGGCATCATAGACAAACTCCAAATAGTTGCAGTGAATCCATAAGACGCTGGGCTTTTAATGTTGGGAAATGCTGATGGACAGTATGTAGCTTTGCCCAACCTTGCAGTGTGCTGCTGGAACAAGCAATATAAGGCAGTAATGCCTCCAATTAATGCTGACTTCAGAGCCCATGATAGAGGGTTCACTAGGGATTGGGCAGATTTCTGGGGCAGATGGACTGACCTACAGGCAAGGTGGATAGTTCTCCAATCAGAGTTGTGATGTTGCCTGGTATGCTGTCAGGCTATCCCATTAGGATGTGGCCTGCTGCTGGCACAGCTTTCAGATTAAATCCTGCCTGATGGTGTTTAACAAAGAATGCAAAAAATCTTTCTTCCACGAGAGGCAGAGAAAGCTTAGTAAGAATGTTGGATAAAAAGATTGAGACTGGCAGTGTGACTGAACTATTCAATATCCCACTGGTTACAGACTATCAGATTTTCTCACTATGCTTAGTTCCCAAAAAGAGACTGGGGGATTCAGGCTGACACACCAAATACTATTCTTGGAAGAGGAATCAGTTAATCACATGTTGACAAAATAGAAGCCAGAGTGCAGTACGCATTGCTAGATGAAACTGTAGCCACCTTAAAAGTAAGGCCATGAAATGGATGGTCAAGTTAGACATCAAATCAGCCTTCTTACTGTGGCCAGTACAATTGGAGGAATGGCACATTCTGGGGATGAAAGTTGGAGACAAATATTTCAATAAGGTTATGCCTTTGGGCTGCACGATGGCCTGTAGCACCTTTGAGAGGTTTAACCCAGCCCTACACTGGATCTGGAACCTTTGAGAACACAGCCCTACACTGGATCTGGAACCTTTGAGAAGTTTAGCACAGCCCTACACTAGATCTGGAACCTTTGAGAAGTTTAGCACAGCCCTACACTGGATATGGAACCTTTGAGAAGTTTAGCACAGCCCTACACTAGATCTGGAACCTTTGAGAACTTTAGCACAGCTCTACACTGGATCTGGAACCTTTGAGAAGTTTAGCACAGCCCTACACTGGATCTGGAACCTTTGAGAAGTTTAGCACAGCCCTACACTGGATCTGGAACCTTTGAGAAGTTTAGCATGGCCTACACTGGATCTGGAACCTATGAGATGTTTAGCATGGCCCTACACTGGATCTGGAACCTTTGAGAAGATTAGCACAGCCCTGCACTGGATCTGGAACTTTTGAGAAGTTTAGCATGGGCCTACACTGGATCTGGAACCTTTGAGAAGTTTAGCACAGCCCTACACTGGATCTGGAACCTTTGAGAAGTTTAGCACAGACCTACACTGGATCTGGAACCTTTGAGAAGTTTAGCACAGCCCTACACTGGATTTGGATATTATAAACTGAGTAATGTACATCAGCAGGGCATTATTTGGATCACTTTTAATCATTGGCCTATCCAAGGCCAACACAGCCAAAGGGTGGGAAAGTTTCTGTATGTGCTACCTTAGAAGAATCCTTGGTCCAAGACAAGGAAGCATGTCCAGACACCACTATCACTATCTTGGGATTGAGAACTGATGTAGAGGAGCAAATGATGCATCTGTTGTGGGACAAACTGGCTTGGGGAAACAACTTGAGCTAATAAGGCAAAAGATGAAGGCCAGAGTGGGAAAAGTTACGAGGTGGTTAGCACTGGTTAACTTTCATGCAAGATGGTCACCCCAGGATGTGCATTCATTAGATCACTGACAGGCTTATTAAAGGTGACCAAGCACAAACATCATCAGGTGAGGGTCACACAAATTAAGATCTTGTTGCAGTTTCTGCAACATTGCCATGGGACTGGATTTTGGCAGGAGTATTGGGTCACCTTTGTATCTTTGGAGAGGACTTGCTGGAGAGGGGGGATTTTTTTTTGAGCCATGGCCAGCAGCATGGGGGCATACGCAAGACAAGACATGACGTCGTTAGAGTTACTGCTTATCTGGGAAACCCTGGTCATACAGTAGAGGAGCGTTTATATTACGCTGTTGAAAACTCAAACTGTCGACAGCGTAATAATTGACACGGAAATGTCGAAATCCCCGAACAACGAACACACACACCAAAAAAAAACAACCAAACACAACACAAATTGCTCTATGCAGGGGGGCAAGCCCCCCTGAGCCCTCCACACCCCCTGCTACTTAAATATACCATCTTTGAGATCGCACTACATTGCAGTAAACAGAAATCTCTCCTTAAGGAGATTTTCATTTATACGTGCGATGACTTTCACTTTTGACATTTTGGTGCCAACAATATTAGCTTTGATATTATCGGCCTTCGACAGGGTGAAGTTGACCCAGTAGAGGGAGTTAATCAACCAGTGATTAGGTTTTATTCTGACCACAAGGTAGTGATTGTAGCCCTAACCATCAGATATGCCCAGGATGACAGGGTCCACAGGGTAATTAGAAAGCTGGTACTACATGCATTGAATGTAGCATTACTTTTTCTGCATGTAACAGATTGCAGCAGTTAACTAACATTTTAGAATCTTCCCTGACAGCAGTTTCACAGGTTCACAGCACTGTCCCCAGGTGTGCAGCACGAGTAAAAAGGAAGATCTATGGTGATGTGGAACACTGGACAATGACAACAGGGGAAACTGGTAAGAGAGTTATGGGCATCCAGCATGACAGTAGCATAAGCAAAAGCATTGCAGGTGTTTGTGGCTTCTATAAGTCTGCTACCAAGAGGGGAGAGAAGTTGGTCTTAGGATCTATTAAGGAGGTATTTGGCTTACAGATGGGAACAGGGCAACATGATAGCAACCGCTCACTTATATCAGGCTGTTATTAATTGAGTTTTGAAAGTAGAGGACATATAGGACATTACAAAGGGCTGAGTCTTTGGGAGGTTGTGAAAAGGATAGGGGTGAGTTAGAGGCAGGATGAGGTATGGTAGATGGCCCCTGTGGAAGACCTTCCTACTAATATCAGTAAGGGGCCTCCATGACACTTTTAATGATGATCATGACTACATTGCATGGGTTAGCCTATTTTTGGTTTTGTATTATGGAGCCTTCAGAATTGGTGAGGTGGTGCCTTGGGTGTCAGGACAAGGGCAGTTCAGGAGCCTTCAGTGGCAGGACCTTATTTTTTCAGGTCCAGCACCCTCATCTGGATGTAGGTTTCTAAGCTGGATCAAATGGTAACAGGACAGCTGGTCACACTCAGTCATAAAGGTGACAGGCTGATGTAGCCAGTGGTGTGGCTGGCCACCCTGAGCCAGCTAGCAAAGTATAGGAAGAAGGAGAGACTATAATTTTACATGACACCAGGAAGCTCCATAATGGGATAATGGGCACAAGGTCAACTGAAGGCAAAATCATCTGTTGCCAAACATGTTGTGAATGTTCAAATGAGAAATACCAACTTCAAAAAAGGAACAAAAAAAAAAAGGCTCCGTAAACCAATGGTGCAAACAGAATTTATTCCAATAAATGTTGTGAATGTTAATGGGGCTGTAGCCAAGGGATAAAGAATATGTAGTGGTGTGGAACATTGGACTGTGATGACAGGGCAAATCATATCATATAATTTGTCTGTTGTCATTACTTCATTTAATTGCATGGAATTGTATGCCTCTCACTCTTCAGCCAACAACCATGAAAAGACAGGGAATGCAAAAAAAAAAAAGTTGTTTCCACTGCAGTGGCTGTGAGTTTGACCATCTCCCATTTTTTTCTCCTTTGCTGGAAGTCCGCAGCACATTTTTCTGATTGGGAATTCACACATCCATTGGACAGCAAGGAGAATTACAAGTGCTCCGTAGGCTCACTGATGGGTTTACACCCAAGTGTTTTGGAGTTGCATCGGCATGTCTTGAGCAAAGTTGCTGCTGCCTAGGTATCAAATGATGTATGAACATGGACAGTTATTTTGCACCTAGGGGGCAAGAAGAGGTTGACATCTCTGATGTTATGGAACTTGATGAAGATAAAGTGCATCTTCATGGGTGTGCAGATGATATGGTTTGAAATGTTAGGCCACCTAGTTTGGCACAGGGAAAGAGCTCCAGAATATATATTAACACAAAGATGGTCAGAGTGTTAGCTAAGCTAGGCCTGTTGATAGTGAGACATAGAGACCTAGAGGGAGGGAACTGGTGTGGTTCAGGCTGGATGGAATATAGCTGTCTAACTTAGGCCTTGATCTGTTCAACCTGAAGGTTGTCTTTTTGCTCCAGGATCTGTTCCTGGAGGATAATTGTGATCATTGGTATGATTAATGTTATTAACTGGGGTGGGGAAGCAGGCAGCCATTATGTGCAGGCTGCCAGGTGGGTAACATCTCCTTTCTCTCTCCCAGGGGACTTCGGGGGATAGATGGGAGAACAGCTACAAGTTCAGGAGAGAAAGGGCATCCAAACTTCTGTATTATTGATTGCCAGAGTCAAGTTATGCAGGAACAGCCTTCTGTATCAGGATTCCATCAGGCTTAAGAGAGTAGGAATCATGGCATCTGAATGCCTGTTGGAAGGGGTTGGCAGTCCCTGGGTTCCAGGCTGGCTTGAAGCATAAAATGGTTGCAGAAGGATTTCCATGTCCTTGAGCTGGATGAATGGCTGAGAGGCAACTGAGAGGGATAATGCTTGTTATGTTACAGAACAAAAGGGGTGGGATACATGCATCCAGATTCCAGAGTTGGAAGTGTGAGACAGTGTCAAGGATGGCCTAAGTTGCTCATGAAGCCTGCTAAACAAATTTTTCTACTGTATTATTCTTCAGAAGAAGTTTGTGTGTACATATAGATAGTGAACCCTTCAAAGATCTTGCTTTTGTGATTCTTGAAATAAACTTGGTTGAGCTCTGCATGATGATCTGTTTTTTATGCATCTTAGAGAGGGGTAATGGCTGGACAAAAATAGCTTTTTCGCTTAAATTATTAAGGAATATGGGATATCCATAAAATACTTTCTGGTGCGCTGTTAAAATATTTTAATCATGTTTCTGTTAGCATTATGGGCTGGAGTCCATAAAATTTGGAGAATTTATTTGTGGACAGCGCAGTATAGTGAAGGAAGACTTTAGTTTCCCATCTGAGGGTGCAATTTCAGAAAACACACTGAAAGCACTCAAACTACTTAACTATTCAGCATAGGATGATTATGGTTTCTGCACATGTCTGTCTGATTCCAAAACTCATAGTGCACACCCAACACAACTTAAATACAACAAACTGCCACTCTGACTCAGTTTCTATATGGACCTCAAGGAACAGAAGCTACTTCAGTGGATTCTGCCAAATTCTGTAAAAATATCGACAAAAAAGAACACAAACATGCAACCTGCAGTTAATGAACTGCAACAGGCTGCAGTGATGAGGTTGTGGCTGTGCACCCTAGAAGGCAGTCAGTTAGAGTGAGAGCAATACTGCAACTAAACCAGTTGTCTGAGCAGCAAATAATCGACAGGAACAAGCTAGACAGGCAATAGGCACAGGCTGTCTGCAATATGTATCCCCCACACATGTCTATGTGGACCCTGCGAGGAAAGCCCATCCCCCGTGAAAACAAAGTGTGTCTCATCATGGGTGTACTTGCATCTGGGATATTCCAGACACACATAAGGTGATACTGTGAGAGTTACACAGACAGCTGCCAGATGTATTCTGGTAAAATTCCTTTGAGCAATGTACTAAAAGAAGAGACAGATGACACAGATCAGGAAAATGTGCTTACATCACATGCTGGATATAATTAAAACATATAACGCACATATGTCACTGCAATGTTACAGATAATAATGACTTACCATAAGTTCTTTTGTGTGTATGGATCATGGAATCTACATAACAGAGAGTAGACAGTTATGTTACATAACCAACATACATGACATATGTGATGAGTACAAACAAAACACACACCTGACACGTCCTTGTGGGAAGACAGTGTAGTAGACAAGGGATGAACTTCAACTATCGTAGGGAAAAAGTCAGCATTGTTAATGACATCATTGCAAGCATGGACCATTCCAACAGCATTGAAACATACAATGGTATTTACACGAGCATATCAGTCATGTGTGCAGTTGATAAGGATGATGCAGTCTGGCCAAGGAATAGGAAGAAGGGCACAGTACTACTGGAGGACAACAACAGGAGTAACAGCAGTGACATGTATGAATGACAGGTAATAGCTACCACTGACCACTGACACACTCCCGTTGTTGTGAGTTTGTGTGTTATACTGTGGATTCTGCAGTGGGAAAGTAAAGAAAAAGACAAAGCAGTCATGCATGCAGGCAGCATAATACTGACAGCATGTCATATGTGAACAGGCGCTGCAGATACTCACATGATGGGTGTTACAACAAAATACAGACATCATCATGACATATACAACACAGTAACAGGGGCTGCAGATACTCACATGATGGACGTTACAACAGAATACTGACTGCATGATATATACAGCACAGTAACAGGGGCTGCAGATACTTACCTGATGGATGTTACAACAGAATACTGACAGCATGACATATACAGCACAGTAACAGGGGCTGCAGATACTCACCTGATGGATGCTACAACAGAATACTGACAGCATGACATATACAGCACAGTAACAGGGGCTGCAGATACTCACATGATGGATGTTACAACAGAATACTGACAGCATGACATATACAGCACAGTAACAGGGGCTGCAGATACTCACCTGATGGATGTTACAACATAATACAGACAGCATGACATATACAGCACAGTAACAGGGGCTGCAGATACTCACATGATGGATGTTACAACAGAATACTGACAGCATGACATAATCAGCAAAGTAACAGGGGCTGCAGATACTCACCTGATGGATGTTACAACAGAATACTGATAGCATGACATATACAACACAGTAACAGGGGCTGCAGATACTCACCTGATGGATTTTACAACAGAATACTGACAGCATGACATATACAGCACAGTAACAGGGGCTGCAGATATTCACCTGATGGATTTTACAACAGAATGCTGACAGCATAGCACATACAGCACAGTAACAGGGGCTGCAAATACTCACATGATGGATGTTACAACAGAATACTGACAGCATGACATATACAACACAGTAATAGGGGCTGCAGATACTCACCTGATGGATGTTACAACAGAATACTGACAGCATGATATATACAGCATAGTAACAGGGGCTGCAGATACTCACCTGATGGATGTTATAACATAATATTTACAGCATGACATATGCAGCACAGTAACAGGGGCTGCACATACTCACCTGATGGATGTTACAACAGAATACTGACAGCATGACATATACAGCACAGTAACAGGGGCTGCAGATACTCACCTGATGGATGTTACAACAGAATACTGACAGCATGACATATACAGCACAGTAACAGGGGCTGTAGATACTCACCTGATGGATGTTACAACAGAATACTGACAGCATGACATATACAGCACAGTAACAGGGGCTGCAGATACTCACATGATGGATGTTACAACAGAATACTGACAGCATGACATATACAACACAGTAATAGGGGCTGCAGCTACTCACCTGATGGATGTTACAACAGAATACTGACAGCATGATATATACAGCATAGTAACAGGGGCTGCAGATACTCACCTGATGGATGTTATAACAGAATATTTACAGCATGACATATGCAGCTCAGTAACAGGGGCTGCAGATACTCACCTGATGGATGTTACAACAGAATACTGACAGCATGACATATACAGCACAGTAACAGGGGCTGTAGATACTCACCTGATGGATGTTACAACAGAATACTGACAGCATGACATATACAGCACAGTAACAGGGGCTGCAGATACTCACATGATGGATGTTACAACAGAATACTGACAGCATGACATATACAACACAGTAACAGGGGCTGCAAATACTCACTTGATGGACATTGCACCTGTTGGCCAGATGCCCCTGTGTTGAAAAACAGTGACATTAATGTCATGTATCACAGGTCTGCTACACATTGCTGCAAACTATGAACCTGTTGTGGTAACATACCTGGTTTGTCTGTATTTGCACCTGCATGGCTTGGGCCTCCACTGGATGTACCTGTAATGTACAATGTTAGGGAAATGTCAATATGACAATAAACAGCAGTGCCATGGCATAAATCTGAGGGAATAACAGGTAGTGGCCACAGTAACACAGTATGTAAACTTTCACCTGTCAATCTCTGGTGTTGTCCGGAAGTAGATGGGCCTGTGAATACTAATGCAGACAGCATTACATATGTTGGTTGCACTGTTCTATTTGCACTGCAGTTGTATGAGTGCATTTTATTGCACTTACATTCATTGTCATCACCCTGTGTTGATCTGTATGCATGATGCAATTCTGCTGCTCTAAATCCAAAATGACAATATATGAATATACATGCAACAATACTATGCAATGATTTCCCCTACAGTCATTCATATCATGGAAAATAAGACAAACATGTTTGGCCTGGAACTCCTGCTTCTATCCCACCTACAGATATATATTGTTCTCCTCTCACTGCATGCATAGAGGCCAGAAATATTGTGATGTCATTGGAGGAGGTCAGTGGTAGTCCACCACTGGTGACATTGCTCATATTTATTTTTATTTATTTCACGCTTGTTTACAGGGAAAATCTGACTTGGAACAAAGCCAACTTTCAGCAGAAGTCCAGGGAGAAACTCTGCAGACACATCCTTGTAATGTGGGAGGAAACCAGAGTACCTGGAGAAAAGCTACACAAACCCAGGTAGGACATGCAGATTACTCACAGAGGGCCCTAAATCTAAGAATCGAACTGGAGAACTTCTTGCTGTGAGGCAGCAATACTACTGCTGCACCACTGTGCCATCCATATCATCATAATTCGTTGCCTACATGGAGGATCATGTCAGAACAATGTCCTTAACAGGCCTGACAGGATCTATTGTGATCTCCAACAGAATTAATCATGTTGGTGATGTCGGGTCACACATCATTTCTTCATACTATATTTCCTGCATGTCCAAGGAGTCTCCATCTATGTTGTCGCAGGCCATCTAGGATGATGTCATTTTTCCTGTTGGGAGAAATTGTTGCCCCTAGGTCTGTTTGCCATTTGAAAAACAATGATATGCGCATGATCATATTTCTGTGGGGGCCTAGTTATGCAAATGATTATGTGGACAATGTATGTCACCATAAACAGTATGCATTCCTGGTAGTTCAAGCCTATAACACACTGAGTGTGACAAATACTAAAGTGACACATAAAAAATAACAACAATGCCTGCATACATAACAGCTGTAAAATCAACATAACTGTGATATCTTTAGAGTCTGTCTGTGGGATTAGAACCCCTCACACCACATATCTGTTGAATGGCGGTCCAAAAACAACAGCATTATGACATAAAGGTCTGCATGCATTTCACACTAGAATACTAAACAAAATAACAATTGAATAACTTAATGGAAAGTGTTGGAAAACCTCAGTATCCATAAACAGGCCACAGACAGTAGGGATCCTTTGTATATTGAGACAATAGTTATAAGACTTTAGTTAAGAACCATCAATGAAGAAATATCTGCAACAGCCAAAGAAGATAGCATATATAGATAATGTCGGAATTCTTAGGTTTCCATATTCACACCACAGAGTATACAGAATTACCTGTTAAACATACTGCAAATCTATCTTTATGTACTATTCACTTTTCTTATGTAAATCTGTCTATACAGCTGCATATGGGAAATTACTGCATGTCCTTAATGAAAATAGTGACACCTGTATGCATAAACATCAATCATACAAGTTAAAACATGCATTTTCAATAAAAATAAATCTAAACAGGTACCTTTTGAATGAGTAAGGTTAACAGATGTAATATTCCCCAAAAATAGAAATGTTAGCAGGTGACAATTTATCTTATCAGCTACCTCTGAATCTAGTATCACTGAAAGTAATGGCACCTAATATGTACCCATTCTTAAGTACCATTTGCTCCATACATAATTAATGAGGTTCATTAAAATTGAAGGTTTTGTAATCCCATTTGCGCACATCTGTGTGAATTGTCTACATTCAGAGTAGCACCCAGGTGCGCTGCACAAGTGCCTAATAGGTATTGATAAATGGTACCACGTGTGGCATTGCCCATTATCTTCCAATGATCTGATCACATGACATAAGCACCACTTTTAAATATTGATTTTAATGCATTTACAGAGCAGACCATTGCCACCTGCAAACTGAATGAGACCTCAGTGAACATTTCTCCATTTTTGCTGCATTTTCCATTGGCATATCAAGATGGTTACTTCCAGGTGACTGCAACCTTTCCATGTGCCCAATTGGACTGAGGAGGACACCACCCAGATGCTGACTGTCTATGCTGGAGTAGAGCATCGGATAACAGCCAGACTAAGGAACTTCATGATGATAAAAATTTGGAACCGGATTACAAGGGAGCAGTGAGGACATGCAGGGATCTACCAGACCTGAGTGCAGGTTTGCCACCGCTATGATGACCTGGATTAGAGTGATGCAGAAGAGCTTCATTGGAGGGTTGTAGAGGTGTGGAGACAGCCAATGGATCCCTCCAGTAAGTGGCACAATCCTATGTATAGCTGAGCATTCCTATGGAATTTAGACATAGAGCTATGTCTCAAATAAATAATATAGATGACTTTTATAACCATTAAGTAGCTGTTGTGACAATTACCTCATCTGGATAGTTATGTATACATGGTAGCTGCTTTCCATATAAGTATGGGTTCAATTCCTATGCAGTTAATTTATTTAATAATATAGTATTCATATTTCTGAACTTTGTAGATGTACATCTGTTTTCCCATATATAAAGTCATAATTTCAAATATTGACTGTACTCATGTATAGTGCTTAGATCGATGACTACACATTTTATAGTTATCCGTTATAGTATGTAAGTATCACCTATTGTAGCACTATATGCCTGAATAGCAACTCATAAATACTTTTTATACTTCATTCCTTCTAATGAATTGAACATTCTTTCTCAGGGCTGGCCCGTGCTATTGGATTGCAGGACTAGCTGTAAAATAAAAGAAAAAAGAAATAAAATAATTAGCTGTGCATCCCAGAACTCTGCGCATGCATGCTCGGCGAGTTCCTGGAACTCTGTGCATGCGTGCAGGAATCTGGACTGCTGTTTAACCAGTATGGATTATGAAGAGAAGGCATCAGAGTACAGATGCTCAGACGTCTATGCGGTTACAACCGCATAGCCTGAAAAGGGATCGGACTGCAACGTCTGCAGGCACGTATGGATAGCTGCTCTTGCGGGAAGAAGGGACTTTGTATTATTTCGAATGAAGCTGCTGCAGGAAGATGGGACTTTGTAGAACGAAGCTGCTGCAAATCCAAACTCAGGTACTGTGTGCGTGTGTGTGTAAGTGTAAAATTCCCCAGTTAAATATACCTAGTGGCTAGAGAAGAAACCTCAGGCTCAAACACTGTACCTTGAGTGCATGTAGCAACAGCCTGAATTCCTTACCCACCACCACTTGTGAAAACTATTTTGTTCTGTTCTGTTCTCTTCCTCATAAAATATGTGATTTTCTGGATTTTGAATTCATTAAATAATGACACGCATTTGAATTTCAGACTTCATATTCTTCAGAATGTACATGGTAACACAAAACCTTTTATTCTAGCAATTTTCTAAGTTTATAAGATCAATATTTGAAAATTGTCTCTATTTTTGGGGCTGTATTCCCCCATTATTGGCTTTGTCCAGTTTTTTTGTGCTAAGAGGTTGAGAGCTATGGTGAGAACTGAATTCACTGAATATGTTTGGAGGCTGTATTCCCCCATTATTGGCTTTGTCCAGGTGTTTTGTGCTAAGAGGTTGAGAGCTATGGTGAGACCTGAATCCACTAAATGATAGCCATTTAAGTTTAAGTTTTCCTGTCTTTTAAATAATAGCTGATTTGGTATAGTGGTATGTTGCTCTGACTGTAGTACACATGGTCCTGGATTCGAGACTTGTTAGTGAAATGCATGGTGGTAACACAACACTTTATTCTTGAAACGTTGCAAAATTATACAAGCAATGTTTAAAATGTGTCCCTGGTTTGTGAGCTTTTGTCCCCCCAATATATTTTGGCTTTTTCCAGATTTCTTGTTCTGCAAAGTTGAGAGATACAGTTGAGTGTCAAGGGAAGAGAAGTTTAGTGCTGCTTATGCTTAATTGGCTTGTGTTGTTAGTAGCATAACAGGTTGAATACTTGCTTTCGATGCAGAAGGCTGTTTGTTCTACTCCCACAGTATGTAGATGCATTGCTGATATTGTACTATGATGTACTTTTAAAGGGGATGGATGCTGCAGTCCTGAGAATTTCCTCTTTGGTGGAGATACCTAGTAACTATGAACCTGTTATCAGTTTGCCATCCATTCCCTATTGCAGTATTACTAGTTTATCATTTTTTAATGTAACATAGGCAATTTATTCTTCAAGGGCAACAGGCACTTTATTTGTAGATGAAACAATGAAATATAAAGTTGTTTGCAAGCAGCGACCTCTTCATTAGTTACAGATCTCTTTAATGTTTAATTATTTAGATGACTTTTACTTCTGCAGAGATTGTGCATACTTACTGATATGGGTGGATTGTAAAAGTTTGAGTAGACTTTTATGGAGGAAATGTTCTGAATTGGGCAGTTTTGTCATTATTGGTGCATGCATTTTGTTTACTGGAAAAATGTTCAAAAAATTTAATTTAAAATGCCCTCTAACAAGTGTGCTGTATCATACAAGGAATATAATTTAATACAATCAGGAAGATGTATCAAAGAACACATGTATGTTTCGTGTGCAAAGGTTCTATGGTTTGAAAACAGCCCAAAGTTAATTTTTATCTGCCACTGGCCAGATGTATTTTCTTTGAATGTGGGTTTCAATGCTGTTTCAATGAATGTGAGTTTCAAGGGCAGAGAAGTTTTAATGCTAAGTCTATTTACATTGTGAGACGGCATTGCTTTAACAGATGTCTATTAGTGTTTGTGCTGTAAAATGTAAAATTAAACTTTTAAATAAAATCCAAATCATTGCAGAAGTAAAGCAGTATGCACATTACAGTGTTTATGGTAAAAGGGGTGAAATAGCCAAGTAATGGGACATTGGAATAGCTGCAGGGGGAGGCCCCATTCAACCATGATTTTGTGAGGGGGGAAGGCCGGCAAACTCAAAGACAGCCCCGGCTGAACTATACCTCTCAACTGTCCAGATTTTTGCAGAATGAATAGATTTTTGCTTCTTATTTTTCGTTTGTTCCTCATAAAGTTTGTGGTTTTCTGGCAAATCATTTAGGAATGAAGTCAGTAAATAATGACAGACATTGAGTTTTAGATGTCATACCCTTCAGAAAAATGCATGCTAAAGCAAGACATGTTATTCTATCTACTAAGTTTAAACAAGAGCAATTTTTAGTACTGTTTGTATGTTCCCCCCAATATATTTGGCCTTGCCCAGATTTCCTGAGTTAAGAGATTGAGAGGTATGCGCAAATAAATCGCTTTATAGAATTAGGTATATCCAAACCTCTCAACTGTCCCCAATTTTAGCTCAAAATGTTGCTCTCCCCCTAATAATCCCTCCACAAAATGGCATTTTTGGAAGAAAATGTGGAGGGTTTACAATTGATAAATAACTGTAATGATCAGAGTTATAGATTACTTTAATTTCAGAAATGCATGTAGATTCTTTTATTTTGTCAGCTGCTCAACTTAACAGTACTAATATTTAAAAAAGTGTCCCTTCTTTGACAGGTTCCCAGCTGTATTGTGTGGTTATTTTATATTTTTGCATCACATTTTTAGTCCATTTTTCATAAAATTGTAGTTTTCTGGCAAATTAGTGGCAAATCATTAAAGACTAAAGTTAGAAAATAATGACAGACATTTGAGTTTCAGATTTCATACCTTCAGAAAATCCATACTAATGCAAGACCTACTATTCTATTATCTTTCTAGTTTATAAGAGGAATATTTTAAAAAGTTCCTTATTTTTGGGCCTTTGCCCCACTTTTGTTTATGGCTTTGTCCAGATTTATTGCTCTGAGGTTGAGAGGTATGACAAATGTGTCAGGGCCATCACCGTCAGCCAGAGACATTTCAAATTGTGACATACTTGTTGTACCCCACTCCCCCATGTAGTGACTTGGATGTGTCCAAGCAAGGCGAGGAGCAGTTATGCAGTGTAAGTGTGCAGAGTATCACCCCATCCAAGGTAGACACACGTACTACAGTGGCTTTTCATCTGTCCTTGATTTTGCAGAATGTTCTGGTTTCTGTCATATTTTTATACTGTTGATTTATGCTTATTATTATTCAGAAAGTGCCTGCTGCTCTGTGTTTAAGTAGCAATGCTTTAATGACCATCAAATTGTAAGATGCAAGTAAGCTTTAATAAGCATACTGTTAAAGAATTACCAACATTGAAAGCCTTTTTGTTGTTGCCATGCAGATAATACTTACATAACTAGATAACATATAAGCCTTAGGTATTGAAATGCATATGACAGCATTTGTAATAAAGGACAGGATTACAATATTTTCAGAAGCTCATTACATTTGTTGGAGACTTGCAATCATCTTTGCAGACTTTACCCGTAAACTAAACAGAATGCCAATCTATCATGTGTGGTCTATAACCTGTGCAGTAATCCTTTAAGCTATTTATCTTGAGCTTGTTTCTTGTTTGGTGTTCATTTTTTACTTTGATCATGTTTTCTCCATGAAACAAGTAGACAGTTGTCAAGCAGCAGGTCTTTTTTGGATAAGAAACATTTTTTACAAGTGGGGGTATCACAGAGATTGCTACTTTCATCATGTTACTTGGTACTTTTATAAAGCTGAATATAAATTATAATTAGAACTGCATTTCAAGGAGAAGTGGTTTGAGTTGAGTGCTACTTGTTTTTTATACTTGATTTTGACTGGCATCCCAGTAATGTATTTAAAAAGTAATTTATTTTTTCATACCTCACAACCTTTTTGTTTCCATCTAGATATTAAGTAAGCTGTCAAGTAGCCAACGCACTGAAATATTTTTTTTTCTTATCCACTTCATTTTGTCTTGATTGCACTCTCATAATGATAGTTTGGCACCCCGGGCAGTATATTTAGTTAAAGTCCCAGTTTTAAGGGGTTTGAGCATAGCCTCATCCCTTTCTATTTGGCCACACCCCTTCCCATTGTCCCTACCCATTTAGCCGTCTCCTGCAGCCCCGCTTTGATTTGAGGTCACCAGCCTCCACTGTTCTTTCTACATTCCCATTTGTTTAAGCCAAGAGGATGCCTGTCTGACTGATTATACCTAGGTTTTCAGTTATGTGTTGGTAGCTGTTATTTCTTTAGAGTTTAAGGTCCAATAAGTGTTATACGTTTCCATATCCATGCATTATCTCCAGGAATATGGATAAACACATGCAGTACCTGTTTATTAAGAAGAAATATCAGATGTTTGTTAGCTGGGCCTGTAAGGAAACTGGCTTCTGGCATGATGTGGGTTCAAATCTACACAGGAAAAAAACTATCCTTTAATTGTTATCTTGGTTTACTTTATACATAGCAGTTATGTAGAGAAGAATATTCAATTTATTGATATTAACATTTATTTTGTGCATGGGTACAAATAACTTGGTTATTTGTTGAATGCCTATGAATATGCTTGGAATCCGTAATGGCAACTCTTTGAGTACAGGGTTGTACGTAAAGCTTTCAACAGACTGTAATATGTCTGACAAAGTACTGTGCAATATGGTATTATTTTTAAAAGTGCTATCAAGTGTTGCTTTATCACTAATTAGTAAATTCCTTCCAAGAACCACATAATCCTTATTTTTGAGGGAGTAAGATGGGCAGCATTACATATGACATGCAGAACAGAGAGATAGTGATGTATGCATTTGCTTTGCAATGTGCACTTTGCCAGGGAATATGCTTGGCATACCCTTGCACTGCTGACAGACTACTTGAATGTGAGTTTATGTATCCAACGTGACATCTACCATTGGTCTACAGATCCAGATATGACTACCACACAGTTTGCAACATGTTATAACATCTACCATTGGTCATACAGATCCAGGTATGACTACCACACAGTTTGCAACATGTTATAACATCTACCATTGGTCTACAGATCCAGATATGACTACCACACAGTTTGCAACATGTTATAACATCTACCATTGGTCATACATATCCAGGTATGACTACCATACAGTTTGCAACATGTTGTAACATCTACCATTGGTCTACAGATCCAGGTATGACTACCAAACAGTTTGCAAAATGTTGTAACATCTACCATTGGTCATCCAGATCCAAGTATGACTACCACACAGTTTGCAACAAGTTGTAACATCTACCATTGGTCATACAGATCAAGGTATAACTACCACACAGTTTACATCATGTTACAACATCTATCATTGGTCTACAGATCCATGTATGACTACCACACAGTTTGCAACATGTTGTAATATCTACCATTGGTCTACAGATCCAGGTATGACTACCACACAGTTTGCAACATATTATAACATCTACCATTGGTCTTACAGATCCAGGTATGACTACCACACAGTTTGTAACATGTTGTAACATCTACCATTGGTCTACAGATCCAGGTATGACTACCACACAGTTTGCAACATGTTGCAACATCTACCATTGGTCTACAGATCCAGGTATGAGTACCACACAGTTTGCAACATATTGTAACATCTACCATTGGTCTACAGATCCAGGTATGACTACCACACTGTTTGCAACATGTTGTGACATCTATCATTGGTCATACAGATCCAGGTATGAATACCACACAGTTTGCAACATGTTGTAACATCTACTATTGGTCACGCAGATCCAGATAGGACTACCGCACAGTTTGCAACATGTTATAACATCTACCATTGATCACGCAGATCCAGGTATGACTACCACACAGTTTGCAACATGTTATAACATCTACCATTGGTCTACATTTCCAGGTATGACTACCACACAGTTTGCGACATGTTGCAACATCTACCATTGGCCATACAGATCCAGGTATGACTACCACACAGTTTGCAACATGTTATAACATCTACCATTGGTCATACAAATCCAGGTATGACTACCATACAGTTTGCAACATGTTGTAACATCTACCATTGGTCTACAGATCCAGGTATGACTACCATACAGTTTGGAACATGTTGTAACATCTACCATTGGTCATACAGATCCAGGTATGACTACCACACATTTTGCAACATGTTGTAACATCTATCGTTGGTCTACAGATCCAGGTATGACTACCACACAGTTTGCAACATGTTGTAACAGCTACCATTGGTCATACAGATCCAGGTATGACTACCACACAGTTTGCAACATGTAACATCTACCATTGGTCATACAAATCCAGGTATGATTACTACACAATTTGCAACATGTTGTAACATCTACCATTGGTCATACGGATCCAGGTATGACTACCACACAGTTTGCAACGTGTTATAACATCTACCATTGGTCTACAGATCCAGGTATGACAACCACACAGTTTGCAGCATGTTGTAACATCTACCATTGGTCTACACATACAGGTATGACTACCACACAGTTTGCAACATGTTGCAACATCTACCATTGGTCATACAGATCCAGGTATGACTACTACACAGTTTGCAACATGTTATAACTTCTACCATTGGTCATACAAATCCAGGTATGACTACCACACAGTTTGCAACATGTTGTAACATCTACCATTGGTCTACAGATCCAGGTATGATTACCACACAGTTTGCAACATGTTGTAACATCTACCATTGGTCATACAGATCCGGGTATGAATACCACACAGTTTGCAACATGTTATAACATCTACCATTGGTCTACAGATCCAGATAGGACTACCACAAAGTTTGCAACATGTTATAACATCTACCATTGGTCACGCAGATCCAGGTATGACTACCACACAGTTTGCAACATGTTGTAACATCTACCATTGGTCTACAGATCCAGATATGACTACCACACAGTTTGCAACATGTTATAACATCTACCGTTGGTCATACAGATCCAGGTATGACTACCACACAGTTTGCAACATGTAATAACATCGACCATTGGTCATACAAATCCAGGTATGACTACCACACAGTTTACAACATGTTGTAACATCTACCATTGGTCTACAGATCCAGGTATGACTACCACACAGTTTGCAACATGTTGTAACATCTACCATTGGTCATACAGATCCAGGTATGACTACCACACAGTTTGCAACATGTTGTAACATCTATAATTGGTCTACAGATCCAGGTATGACTACCACACAGTTTGCAACATGTTGTAACATCCACCATTGGTCATACAGATCCAGGTATGACTACCACACAGTTTGCAACATGTTGTAGCATCTACCATTGGTCATATGGATTCAGGTATGACTACCACACAGTTTCCAACATGTTATAACATCTACCATTGGTCATACAGATCCAGGTATGACTACCACATAGTTTGCAACATGTAACATGTTGTAACATCTATCATTGGTCTACAGATCCAGGTATGACTACCACACAGTTTGCAACATGTTGTAACATCCACCATTGGTCATACAGATCCATGTATGACTACCACACAATTTGCAACATGTTGTAACATCTACCATTGGTCATACAGATCCAGGTATGACTACCACACAGTTTGCAACATGTTGAAGCATCTACCATTGGTCATATGGATTCAGGTATAACTACCACAAAGTTTGCAACATGTTATAACATCTACCATTGGTCTACAGATCCAGGTATGACTACCACACAGTTTGCAACATGTTACATCTACCATTGGTCATACAGAACCAGGTATGACTACCACACAGTTTGCAACATGTTGTAACATCTACAATTGGTCTACAGATCCAGGTATGACTACCACACAGTTTGCAACATGTTGTAACATCTACCATTGGTCATACAGATCCAGGTATCACCACCACACAGTTTGCAACATGTTGTAACATCTACCATTGGTCATAAAGATCCAGGTATGACGACCACACAATTTGCAACATGTTGCAGCATCTACCATTGGTCATACAGATCCAGGTATGACTACCACACAGTTTGCAAAATGTTATAACATCTACCATTTGTCTACAGATCCAAGTATGACTACCACACAGTTTTCAACATGTTGTAACATCTACCATTGGTCTACAGATCCAGGTATGACAACCACACAGTTTGCAGCATGTTGTAACATCTACCATTGGTCTACACATACAGGTATGACTACCACACAGTTTGCAACATGTTGCAACATCTACCATTGGTCATACAGATCCAGGTATGACTACTACACAGTTTGCAACATGTTATAACATCTACCATTGGTCATACAAATCCAGGTAATACTACCACACAGTTTGCAACATGTTGTAACATCTACCATTGGTCTACAGATCCAGGTATGATTACCACACAGTTTGCAACATGTTGTAACATCTACCATTGGTCATACAGATCCGGGTATGAATACCACACAGTTTGCAACATGTTACAACATCTACCATTGGTCTACAGATCCAGATAGGACTACCACAAAGTTTGCAACATGTTATAACATCTACCATTGGTCACGCAGATCCAGGTATGACTACCACACAGTTTGCAACATGTTGTAACATCTACCATTGGTCTACAGATCCAGATATGACTACCACACAGTTTGCAACATGTTATAACATCTACCGTTGGTCATATAGATCCAGGTATGACTACCACACAGTTTGCAACATGTTATAACATCTACCATTGGTCATACAAATCCAGGTATGACTACCACACAGTTTACAACATGTTGTAACATCTACCATTGGTCTACAGATCCAGGTATGACTACCACACAGTTTGCAACATGTTGTAACATCTACCATTGGTCATACAGATCCAGGTATGACTACCACACAGTTTGCAACATGTTGTAACATCTATAATTGGTCTACAGATCCAGGTATGACTACCACACAGTTTGCAACATGTTGTAACATCCACCATTGGTCATACAGATCCAGGTATGACTACCACACAGTTTGCAACATGTTGTAGCATCTACCATTGGTCATATGGATTCAGGTATGACTACCACACAGTTTGCAACATGTTATAACATCTACCATTGGTCATACAGATCCAGGTATGACTACCACACAGTTTGCAACATGTAACATGTTGTAACATCTATCATTGGTCTACAGATCCAGGTATGACTACCACACAGTTTGCAACATGTTGTAACATCCACCATTGGTCATACAGATCCATGTATGACTACCACACAATTTGCAACATGTTGTAACATCTACCATTGGTCATACAGATCCAGGTATGACTACCACACAGTTTGCAACATGTTGAAGCATCTACCATTGGTCATATGGATTCAGGTATAACTACCACAAAGTTTGCAACATGTTATAACATCTACCATTGGTCTACAGATCCAGGTATGACTACCACACAGTTTGCAACATGTTACATCTACCATTGGTCATACAGAACCAGGTATGACTACCACACAGTTTGCAACATGTTGTAACATCTACAATTGGTCTACAGATCCAGGTATGACTACCACACAGTTTGCAACATGTTGTAACATCTACCATTGGTCGTACAGATCCAGGTATCACCACCACACAGTTTGCAACATGTTGTAACATCTACCATTGGTCATAAAGATCCAGGTATGACGACCACACAATTTGCAACATGTTGCAGCATCTACCATTGGTCATACAGATCCAGGTATGACTACCACACAGTTTGCAAAATGTTATAACATCTACCATTTGTCTACAGATCCAAGTATGACTACCACACAGTTTTCAACATGTTGTAACATCTACCATTGGTCTACAGATCCAGGTATGACTACCACACAGTTTGCAACATGTTATAACATCTACCATTGGTCTTACAAATCCAGGTATGACTACCACACAGTTTGCAACATGTTGTAACATCTACCATTGGTCTACAGATCCAGATATTACTACCACACAGTTTGCAATATGTTGTAACATCAACCATTGGTCTACAGATCCAGGTATGACTTCCACACAGTTTGCAACATGTTGTAACATCTACCATTGGTCATACAGATCCAGGTATTACTACCACACAGTTTGCAAGATGTTGTAACATCTACCTTTGGTCTACAGGTCCAGGTATGACTACCACACAGTTTGCAAGATGTTGTAACATCTACCATTGGTCTACAGATCCAGATATGACTACCACACAGTTTGCAACATGTTATAACATCTACCATTGGTCTTACAGATCCAGGTATGACTACCACACAGTTTGCAACATGTTGTAACATCTACCATTGGTCTACAAATCCAGGTATGACTACCACACAGTTTGCAACATGTTGTAAGATCTACCATTGATCTACAGATCCAGGTATGTCTACCACACAGTTTGCAACATGTTGTAACATCTACCATTGGTCTACATATCCAGGTATGACTACCACACAGTTTGCAACATGTTGTAACATCTACCATTGGTCATACAGATCCAGGTATGAATACCACACAGTTTGCAACATGTTATAACATCTACCATTGGTCTACAGATCCAGATAGGACTACCACAATGTTTGCAACATGTTATAACATCTACTATTGGTCATACAAATCCAGATATGACTACCACACTGTTTGCAACATGTTGTAACATCTACCATTGGTCTACAGATCCAGGTATGACTACCACACAGTTTGCAACATGTTGTAACATCTACCATTGGTCATACAGATCCAGGTATGACTACCACACAGTTTGCACCATGTTGTAGCATCTACCATTGGTCATATGGATTCAGGTATGACTAACACACAGTTTGCAACATGTTATAACATCTACCATTGGTCTGCAGATCCAGGTATGACTACCAGACAGTTTGCAACATGTTGTAACATCTACCATTGGTCTACAGGTCCAGGTATGACTACCACGCAGTTTGCAAGATGTTGTAACATCTACCATTGGTCTACAGATCCAGGTATGACTACCAGACAGTTTGCAACATGTTATAACATCTACCATTGGTCTTACAGATCCAGGTATGACTACCACACAGTTTGCACCATGTTGTAACATCTACCATTGGTCATACAGATCCATGTATGACTACCACACAATTTGCAACATGTTGTAACATCTACCATTGGTCATACAGATCCAGGTATGTCTACCACACAGTTTGCAACATGTTGTAGCATCTTCCATTGGTCATATGGATTCAGGTATGACTACCACACAGTTTGCAACATGTTATACCATCTACCATTGGTCTACAGATCCAGGTATGACTACCACACAGTTTGCAACATATTGTACGATCTACCATTGGTCTACAGATCCAGGTATGACTACCACACAGTTTGCAACATGTTGTAACATCTACCATTGGTCTACAGATCCAGGTATTACTACCACACAGTTTGCAACATGTTGTAACATCTACCATTGGTCATACAGATCCAGGTATGAATACCACACAGTTTGCAACATGTTATAACATTTACCATTGGTCTACAGATCCAGATAGGACTACCACAAAGCTTGCAACATGTTATAACATCTACCATTGGTCACGCAGATCCAGGTATGACTATCACACAGTTTGCAAACATGTTATAACATCTACCATTGGTCTACAGATCCAGGTATGACTACCACACAGTTTGCAACATGTTATAACATCTACCATTGGTCATACAGATCCAGGTATGACTACCACACAGTTTGCAACATGTTATAACATCTACCATTGGTCATACAAATCCAGGTATGACTACCACACAGTTTGCAACATGTTGTAACATCTACCATTGGTCTACAGATCCATGTATGACTACCACACAGTTTGCAACATGTTGTAACATCTACCATTGGTCATACAGATCCAGGTATGACTACCACACAGTTTGCAACATGTTGTAACATCTATCATTGTTCTACAGATTCAGGTATGACTACCACACAGTTTGCAACATGTTGTAACATCTACAATTGGTCATACAAATCCATGTATGACTACCACACAATTTGCAACATGTTGTAACATCTACCATTGGTCATACAGATCCAGGTATGACTACCACACAGTTTGCAACATGTTGTAGCATCTACCATTAGTCATATGGATTCAGGTATGACTACCACACAGTTTGCAACATGTTATAACATCTACCATTGGTCTACAGATCCAGGTATGACTACCACACAGTTTGCAACATGTTGTAACATCTACCATTGGTCATACAGAACCAGGTATGACTACCACACAGTTTGCAACATGTTGTAACATCTACCATTGGTCATACAGATCCAGGTATGACTACACCACAGTTTGCAACATGTTGTAACATCTACCATTGATCATACAGATTCAGGTATGACTACCACACTATTTGCAACATGTTGTAGCATCTACCATTGGTCATACGGATCCAGGTATGACTACCACACAGTTTGCAACGTGTTATAACATCTACCATTGGTCTACAGATCCAGGTATGACTACCACACAGTTTTCGACATGTTGTAACATCTACCATTGGTCTACAGATCCAGGTATGGCTACCACACAGTTTGCAACATGTTATAACATCTACCATTGGTCTTACAAATCCAGGTATGACTACCACACAGTTTGCAACATGTTGTAACATCTACCATTGGTCTACAGATCCAGGTATGACTACCACACAGTTTGCAACATGTTATAACATCTACTATTGGTCTACAGATCCAGGTATGACTTCCACACAGTTTGCAACATGTTGTAACATCTACCATTGGTCATACAGATCCAGGTATGACTACCACACAGTTTGCAACATGTTGTAACATCTACCATTGGTCTACAGATCCAGGTATGACTACCACACATTAAAATTAAGAGTAATAACAGCACATCCATCCATCAACAACCGCATGTTTACCATTTTTGCACATAGGGTTGGGTGTGTCATTTCTACAGTGGCAATCAGTTAGTGCCAAGGTTCCCACTACTGGGTGGTCAGCCCTGCCACAGTTGTTCTTCCATACTACACACATGGCACTCACACTGGCACATGTGGCCAATTTAGAGTGTCCAGTTCATCTGCTGCATGTCTTTGGAATGTGGGAAGAAACAACAGAAAATCCATAGGAATACAGGGAGGATATGCAGACTCAGCAGAGAAGGCACCCTGACCGAGTACTGAAACGGAGAACCTATGCTATTAAAATTGACCAGAAACTACAAATTATTCAAATATTCTGAAGGCTGCCCTGACATTCTTTGTATGTGACAAAGATACACTATTTGAGAGGTGGGGATATAGACACCCAGCTGGAAATTTTTGAATCATACTGACAAATTAAATTAAAAGTCAGTTCTGCACCAGGTCTAAATGGACATTTGAATATAAAATATGTTTTAAAATCAAGGGGTCACTGTAAGATAGTAATAATTTACATCTTTGGTATTATTGCATGCTTCACTGATGCTCAGTTTGATTGACTGTATAACTTGCAAAAGTGTGTATGTAATATTTGTCCTGAATATTGCTTATTTCTAAACAAGTCTTTAAAGAGACACATAAGATTAACTGAGGGATTAAGCTGGTTCTATGGCATCCATTTTGGGGTGTCTTTGTTTTTCCAGGCAGCACTTCAACAAGGTATACATTTTATTTTTCAGCGTTAAGCGATACCATTCATGTGTATACTGCAGTAGGCCTAGGTAGACTCAGCAAATTATTTGGCATGAAGGGCACGTCTAACTATAATACCTTGGTCACCAAGTAGGTTTGGCAGTTGGCAAAGAGAGTTAGGGCTGTGCAGAGTGTCCAGGGTTTGATTCCCACAGCTCTTATTTGCCTACTATGTGATGTTATCCAGACATTGCTTCAGGTCGTCCCTGAAAAGGGATTGTATATCTAGTGGGCCTACCTGCTTAAAAAAATGGGTGTTGTAAAATTGAAGTTAAAAAGGATGAGCAGGATTTTCTTATGCTACTTACAGTGCTACATTACTTAGAGGAGTCAGGAAAATGAGTAGCGGGCAATAGTTTGTTATATTCCCACTGCCTGCTTCAGTTACCAGCATACACTATTTACACCAAGAGGCCTCACTGTTGAATAACGTGAAGGCAGTTTTCTTTGGAGCACTATTCTATTCTCGGGGCCAAGGCTGCCCAGTGTTCTACAATTTGTGGTGAAAGAGAAGAATCTGGCTTTAGATATGACTTTTGGATATCAAGAATGTCTAAGCTCTACTGAAGCATCCAGTTTATCAAACTTGCTGATGAATTTACCAATGCAAAACAAGCCAGTCAACTAATAATAACTCCAGGAAGAAAGATTATTGCTGGAATGATGTGACTATTTATCAAACAGTTTACAGTTATGTAGCTTAGACTTAAAAACTCGACCTGAACATGTTGGAACTGCGGACAGCAAAGGTTGGAATACTGAACACTAGCAATATTGAAGCCCAACTTTGGCCCCCTTTTGGCCCATGTTAGCACTTGTTCCCAGGTCCAGACCAGAAGGTGTTTTCAGGATTCTAGGTTGCGGTCAACATGGTATATAGTGGGTATCATTTGTTTTGGCAGTACATTTCAGTGTTTCCAGTGGTCAAGCATCCAAGCCTTGACCTCATAATAGTTAAACTTATGAAATACCATGAGTGTTATTATTAAACAATCATCAGAGCTGGGAATGTGGGCTGTAAAGTATTTCCCACGAGTGTGGGAGTTATACCATGACTGGCAAATCTGAGTGGTCTAACAGAATTAAAGTGGGTAAATAATATTTACACCTTCAGACACACCTTTTATTATTGTATTAGAAGAAGGAGTTTTATGTATTTTACTGCAAAGGCAAACAGGTATTTCTTTATTATACTAGTCAAGGCAATGAGGTTGCATTTGAATTGCATTTCAGTGTGACAAAAAATAACAAATTGTTTCTGCTGCAGTGGCTAGGTGTGTAAATTTGGATATTACATTTAGTATTTAGCAGCATTAAGTGACTTACAAAGAAAACAGCAAGTGTTTTCACGTTGCACTAGTTTTGTAAATCAGCAGCTTTGTGTGAATCGAAGATGATTAAAAACAATTTCTTTTAAAGATATAGATTCTTTATTGCGCAGTAAAATATAACTAATCTTTCCTTGGCATGTTGCAGCTACAGGGTTCTTCACACAAGTTAATATCATCAGTAGTTCTATTAGGATAATCTTGGCTAATGGCAGATATGGTCTCTGACAATGTGCTCCTGGTGCTGTTGAACCAATTATAAGTTTCGTATCCTGCACTGTTTGGTTCTAACAAAAGTAACAGTCCTCTAGATTTCATTCAGATATATTATTGAACAGCTATGAGGAAACAGCAGATGGTTGGTTCTTGTCAGTACAAGGACACAGCCTCTAGGGAGGAACAGTTTGAATTCAGTGCAGAATGTCATCAAAATGTGTAGTCCCTCCCGTATCAACTAAAATGGCCAGAAGTTAATACTGAAATATTAACAGCAAACATAGTTGCTTTGAGAAGGCAGGCTACTGTCAGAACTGTGTCCATATTATATAGAAGTAACATAGTAAATTTAAAAAGCATCATGAATTTGGGTGTTACAGTTTTGAATACAATGAGTAATTAGACTGACTTTATAAAAGCAACCGCCTTTTTATGGGAAATCACACGCTGTTAGCCAGACTGCAGTATTAACATATTCACTCATACGATAAGTTGAGGCATTATTAATTGAAAACATTAGAGGCTGACTTCCACAGCTGTTAGCCTTATATCTGTTGTTGCAAAGGTAGACGTGTATCTGTATTGCACAGAATATAGCTTTGCTGTTAAAATAGAGAGGCCATTTCTTTAGTGTACTTGTCCTGACATAGCATCTGTATTAGATGCAATCATCAGAGTCTGAAAGATCATTTCACTCAAACTGGCCATATACTAAATGCAGTATTTAGCAGTTTTAAGTGACTCAGATAGCAAACAGCAGGCTTATCTACAATGCAGTTGTACTATAGATAGCAGCATTGGGTAAATTGGAATTCATCAAACCATTAATTTATTTAAAATATATGCACAGCATATGCACAGTAAAATATGGTTAACTATCCTTGTTTAATAGAGTTTGTTTGTGCTGACAATATTTACATTAGTTCCAAGAAACTAATTAATAAACGTAGTCTTACTTGATCACTGATCCTCGTGTGTGTGTGTTGTGTGTGTGTTGGGAGGAGGAGAACTCATGTCATCACCAGTTTGGGGGAATCGAGACATCAAACAGATGGTTAGAATGACATGGAGTCAATATCTGCTGCTAGAATAGGTGATAGACTCTGTCTGGAGGGGGGGGGGGTTGTCTGATAGGTGCCATGATGTGCATGGTTAGGTCAGTAAATTCACTCACAGCAGGAGAAGAGAGAATGAGAGAGAGGGAGAGAGAGACACAGAGAGGTGTTTTACTGCTGGATGCATGCAGTAGAGGCAGGAGACTTCAGATGCCAGCAGGCTGTAGAAGGTTCTGGAGGGACTCCCAGCATGTTTATGGGT
>NC_056737.1:1163998174-1164168174 GCF_019279795.1 Protopterus annectens | reverse complement strand
AGACGTATGGCACAGAAAGAACTTGTACAACAATGCCATTTGTAGCATTGTCTTTTGAACCACCCATTAGTGTCCAGTCTGTCTCTGGAAATGGTAGCTTAATCTAATCTTTCTTGCATCAGGCTTGGGCAAATAGGGATAAAGTCATGAATAAGTGTCAGATAACCTGAGTTCAATTACTGGCTTGGGTGACTGTTGGTACTGGCATAGAGAGAAGAGGAGAAAAGTGACAAAGCTCTGCTGGCTTGACTCTCCTAACAAAGAAGGTATAAGAGTACATGTTCAGGGTCCGCAGTCTCATAGTTGAATCCTAGGTTGAGATAGAGACCCTATAGGTGTATTCACTTCAAGGGGGGCATGGCTGACCTGAGGGGTTACATCACCTGGAGAAGTGGGTCAGGTCTCACCCCAGTGATGGAAAATAAATGGGTCAGTTGACTGAGAGACATACCTGTCAACTGTCCAGATTTTTTCAGAATGTCCAGATTGTTGCCTCATATTGTTGATCTGTTCCTCATAACATCTGTAGTTTTCTGACAAATCAATGAAGATTTAAATAACTAAATAATGACATGCATTTGAGTTTCTTACAACTTTCTCAGTTTATGAGAGAAATATTTAAAGTCTGGCCTATTTTTTGTTCTTTGCCCCCCCCCCATTTATCTTTGACTTTGTCCAGATTTCTTGCACTAAGATGTTGAGTCTTATGTTGAGATATCTTTGGCTTTGTCCAGATTTTTTGTACTAAGAAGTTGAGACTTATGCTGAGAGAGGGTCTGGTGGACAGCAAACAGCAGGGGAAAAAAGTGCAAAAAGAAAGAGAAATAAAACATTATTGAAGGTAGTGCTATACAAAACTAAGCCAGCTGTTACCCAATTTCTAGTCAAACCTGATTTGGTAAGAAAAGCAGGGAACTTGGCACCATTAGCTGAGAAGGTAAGGAATTACTTTGGTGAAGAAATTTTTCCACAGTATTAAAGAAATTAATTAAGGCATTATATGTAGGTGAAATGAAAAAGGGTCAACAGAAAACTGTTTAAAATTATTAAGAACACAGCAAAAAACAGAAGTCTACAGGACTCATTGAAAAAAATTCAGATGTTGCCTTCAGTGATTTTCAAAAAACAGTAATTTAGAGTTCTCCAGTTCTAAGTGAATGAACACAACAGCCTGAAAAAAACAATGGCAATTAAATGTTTTATTAAGGGGATACAGAATACATTATTAGAAGATGTCTTAGCTGAAAAGCAAACTCTTCAATATGGTAGTTCCAATCAGGCCATTTCATTGGTGGAAACAACCATAAAATAGTATTAGCTTCTTGGAGAAGCAAATGAACATTCATAGTTCATAGATGATTAAGATAAAGTAACATGTATTTTTCATAGTTTTGATCATAATAAGCTCCCTTGAATTGCCAGTAATCATGGAGTTCACAGTATCTTCTAAGTATTCAAATTGAATATAACATTTTTATTTGATCTTTTGTTGGCAGGGTAAGCCTCACTAGGTTAGACGTTTTTCATGGGAGACCCAAGATGGCATTTATACTACTAGGGAAAAGTTAGCCAAGATATCAGGGAACTTCCCCTACTCTTTTTGATAAGTGCCATGGGATTTATGCATCCACATGAGCTTCCATTTCAGGCAGATGGGTCCCACTTTAACATGTCATCTGGAAGATGGCACATTCAAAAGGGCAACCCCCCCCCCTTATGCTTTACTATAGTGTCAGCAATTGATCTACCTAATGTCAGAATAGAACTAACAGCCTTCTGCACCAATGGAAAAAGTGCAATCTATTGCCTCCTGGCACTGTGTTAATAAAAACAAGAAAACTGTATATGTTCCACTATGAGTTGCTCAGATCTGGATAAGACTTCCAGTATAACTGATTAATTCTTGTTCTATGGGAAGGTTTAAGATTAGATGTACTCTATAGATTGATAATTCTGAGGGATGTTTAATCAGAAGATAAAAGCAGATTCAATAATGACACAACAGTCTCTGACAGTCTTGCAAAGAATTGTCACCTAAAATAATAATAATAATTAAAAAAAGAGTTCAGGCCTGTGACATACAGGGATAAAAACCTAACTACATCCCAGTCAACTTGAATTAATTTAGTTTTGGTGTCAGAAAAGCAAAGCAGTGGAGGGTAGTGAGCGGAAGAATGCCATCTTCCTAACTTGGGGGAAGGGACTGGTGATCTGGTAGCAATTTCATCAAATACAAGATGAGACTTGCAAGTGATACAGTCATAACCTCGATGTGGGCTTGTCTTACTAAGATGGTGATGGTAGCTTTCATTAGCATATATATAAGAGTACACACATGCAGGGGAGGTCAGAGAAAGACTTTGAAGTGACTCAGACACCTATACCTGCCACTAGAGGGTGCAGTTAGGCTTTAAACAGGGATCTATGTTAAATGAATGAACGATCATAATGTCAAGTACAACATACTCGATACACTACGATTGTAAGTTCAAAACCTTGAACCCTCAAAAGCCTGAAACAAAAAAAATCGAAAGATTTTGTTTGTCCCACACCTCCCCTACACTAACCTACAGAACACACACATACAACCAATGCATACAAACCCTTACACACCCACATCATTCAAACACTAACACACCTACACAAACACATCTACTTTTAAAATGGAGTGGGGGGCTGTGCCCACAGCACATCCTCTAACTTAATATACCAACTCTGAGATCACTGTACATTGAGGAAAGGGCAATTTCCCGGTAATCGCAACAAGTGATTACCTGGAAATTGCCCTTTCCCCAATGTACAGCGATCTCAGAGTTGTTATATTAAACAAAGCAGCCTATGACGTCGCCATTCCAAACAGTGTAGCATGGCTACGTTACATGCTACACTGACTAGGATGGCCGACCAAAACCTTTCTGAACTCCAAATTTCGGCATTTGGAGTGTCCAATTAAATGAATGATCAATCAAACATTGTTGAGTATGTTGTACTTGACATTTTGATCATTTGTTCATCTAACATAGACCCTTTAAACAGGGCTTCCTCCTGCATGGCTGACTGAATGATCACCTCTGCAACTGGCTGTCACCCTATAGGGAATGAATGTTCAAACTGATCACAAACAGCTTATGGTCAGCAGGTAATAGGAGGATAAGAGTGACTTAAAATACAATGCAAATGCTCCCTTAATTTTGTCTTTGTATTGTTGATGCATCCCTTTATTATATGAGTAACTAAGAGCTGATAGCCACTCAGGAAAAAATGTACCCCAGGATTCAGTAAACTCCGTGTTGGAATATCGTTATCCCTACATGGAATGAACAATGTCTGTGTCTGCATCCCCCTCTCTGCAGCGCTCCTTACATATTAATGAAAGCGCGCTACTGAGAGGGAGCCATGGACACGGATACTGAATGAGTGCTAGTGGGTGTGTTATAGTGCCCACAGATCTGTAACATGCCCCCTGCACTGACAAAGTGCCTTACTGTACTTTATAAAATAAAACAGTCTCCGCAGACACTGAAATATTTAATGGTAAGTGAAATCAATGCAGGTGGTGTGTGACAGGTACTGTGACACACCCCCTTCATTGTGAAAGTGCCATATAACACTTTACAAAAAAAATACCTCTCAACTCACACTCCCATGACAAACGGACCAAGAATATGAAGCATAAATCTGGACATCATGCGAAAATCTGTACAGTTGAGAGGCTTAGGAATGTGAACTCACATCATGTAAGGGATGTGTCACTGGATCTAAAACAAGAAAGAAAGTGTCCCCAGACACTTATCTAATAATGTGAAGGTTAACAGTTTAAATTAAAATTAATGTTGAATTTTTTTTTCTTATTTTTCCTGAAAGTTTAAGCATAGCTGAGTAGTTTGCAGGGGGGGTCGCCTTGCTCAGCAGTGCAGTAAACTAACAGAGCTGTCCAAATTTCAGCTATAGAAGAAGCTATATACAAATGTATAGTTGAAATTTGGACAGCTCTGTTTTTTCTTCTCTAGCCGAAATTTGGACAGCATCATTAGCTAACAAAGCTGTCCAAATTTCAGCTATAGAAGAGGCTATATACAAATGTATAGCTAAAATTTAGACGGCTTTGTAAGCTTAGTGGTTAGAGTCACAGCTTAGCATGTAGTAGTTGTATGGTTTGAATACCAAGACAGGCCATTCAGCTTTTGCCTGGGAAAGCAGTTTTATATATTTTTTATTTTATTTAATGATGTAGTAATTAATATTTGGTAACCAGGGCAGTGTAGCTGGTCAAAATTCCCAGTGTCAGTGGAGATATAAGTTGAAAACCCCCATTTAAATGCAAGTGTCCCATACAGTACAGTCACACCCCAAGGTAATGTAATGAAAACACATAGGGGAGGTCATGTAAATTATACAATGACGGGTCATTCATATTCCAAAGTGAGCATACTGATTGTTCAGCCCAATCAGCGTGCCTGTTGTAAATCTTAGAATATACCAATAGAAAAAGGTACAGTTTTCCCCGACTCTATTCCATTGCTATATACTGTAATTTTATATATTTTTTTAACAAAAAAAAATGTAAACCGGACTTTGGACATAGCAGTGAGAAAGAAATGACAAAATGCTAGGAAAACAGGTACGTTATTCAAAACTAAATACACGTACCTGATTTTCCTTGTATTTCCTCCATTCTCTCTCTCTCTCTCTCTCTCTCTCCTACCACTAAACTGTCTGACATTTTATATATATATATATATATATATATATATATATATATATATATATATATAAATAGAAAACAAAAATGGAGCAACAGAGACCTTCTTTTCTGTGTTGCTTCCTTTGCAAAGCACTGATATACATGGGTATGCATGGGAATGCAAGTCCCATACACATGTGCAGTACATCAGAAAAAAGCCCCCGGATACTAGTAAAATGTGGAAAGACAGCACAATGCTGGTATACAAAGACATTTATTTAAGAAAAGTAAATATTTTCTTTTAAATAATGTCATTGTATAATAGTAATAACCGACCCCGTGGTTGTGATATAGTAAGATTTACCCACAGGTGCCTTTATTTAATCACTCGTGCTTCACCCTCATGATTAAACCACGACAAACATGGGTAAATCTCAATATACCACACCAACGTTGTCGGTTATTGCTTAAGTAAAATATATGCACTTAATAATAATGTATCAGTAATGAGTAATTAATATTCAATTCTGACTTCTTTTTTAAATGAAAATGTTTGTTTGTGCTTAGCTCAGTTTTGCTAAGCACTGCTAAGCCAAGCTAAGCAATACTTAAATAGGACCTGTCTGAGCAATACTTAGCAGTGCTCAGCTCTGCTTAGCTGGTTTAAGCATTGCTAAGAAGTCCCATTCTAAGTAGTATTTAGCTCAGCTAAGTGGATTTGCACACTGCTAAGCACTGATAAGCATTTGCTACCTTAAGAACTGCTCAACTCAGCTTACCAGGTTTGTGCACTGCTCAGCTTTGCTCAGCATTTTTGAAAATGGTCTAATGACAGCAAACAATGGGAATATGGCCTTATTTAAACCGCACAGGTGGGAATACTGGCAGGAAAGTGATGAGGTTAAAACTACCAACATAACAATTGCAACAAAACCCAAATTATAGGTCACGCTGCTAAATGTTAGGAGTCTAAACATGAAACTGCACTCATTGCAAACAGTCTTAGCCAAGGAAAATGCTGACATTTGTGCAGTCACAGAAACCTGGTTCAAAGCTGTGGTCAGCACCCCAGCCATACCTGGTTACTCATCCTATCATACATTCAGACCCAAAACTGTGGGTAGTAAAACCAAAGGAGGTGGGGTTTCAATATATATTAAAGACATACACACCTCCAAGCTGGTCGATCTGTATGATGCACAGGAGACACTCCAGGTGCAGTTAACCCTTGACAAGACCCCTATACAAATCATAGTTAACTACTGGCCCCCAAGTATGACCCAAGATGCACAAACTGCCTATATAGACATCTTTGAATCTATCCAGATTCAACCCTTTACCCTGATCCTGGGTGACTTTAACTGCCCAAGCATAGAATGGAAGTAATACTCATGCAAGAAAGCAAATGGCCAGAGATTACTTGATTTTGTCAATGCAAATGCTTTGAAACAGCTAGTCAATACCCCCACAAGATGTGATAATATCTTGGACTTGGTTTTAATCAACATGAGAAACCACTGCAGCATCCCTGCAGTATCATCCTCCCTTGTAAGATCAGACCATAAAGCGTCATGTTTGAACCATCTCTTGCGACCCCCATCTAGCTAGGGCCAAACAAAAAAACTTTTCCAACGCTGATTACAGCCTCCTGAGGGATGGTATAAACAGCTTCACAGCCCCCTCCCCCTCTCTAGGAACTGGCACCAGTATCCAAAACTATACCAAATTTCTATATGAATATTTACATAGATGCATGGAATCAAGAATATCTGACAGGACTAAATCAGCCTCTGCAAGGAAGAGTAAATTTGTCTGGTAGACATCTGCAATAAATACACTCTATAACAAAAGAAAAAAGTGCTATCCAGGACCAAGAACATCAGGTGCCCAATTGGAAGCAATTTGTCAAGCATATAAGAGCACTAGTGAAGTCCTCCAAAGCAAACTTCGAGTCCAGATTGGCCACATCTATAAGAGACAATCATAAGCCCTTCTTCACATATGTCTGTAATCTCAAAGGTAGCACCCAGATCTGTTTAGAACTGGTGGTCAAGGACACCACATATACAAATACTGTATATATAGCAAACCTGCTGGCTGACAGATGCAGTGAAATGTCACCCCTCTGTCCCCAATAAGTAAATCAGAATATACCCAGTACCTACTCCCTTCCCCTTATATCTAGGGATCAGGCCATCACTGCTCTCTCAAAGGCAAAATATACAGCTGTCATGGGACATGATAACATTCCAGGCTGCATCCTACATGAACTCAGGCATGAGCTCTCAGCTCCATTAGACAGTCTATTCAACCACAGCCTGAGCACTGGCTTCATCCCAGCTGCATGGAGGACAGCCACTGTCATCCCCCTATACAAACGTGGAGCATCCACTGACCCAGGCAATTATAAGCTCATCAGCCTAACTACTCTGATCTGCAAGACCATGGAATGCGTTATCATCGACCTTATAAACAAGGACATTGGCAACCTCCAAACGCTGTACCCACACAGTTTGGTTTTGTCAAAGGGAGGTCACAGCTGTTAAACATGGTTGACTTCTTCAAAACAGTCACCAAAGTCACGGACAAGGGGAAGACGGCGCACATTGCTTACCTTGACCTAGCCAAAGCCTTTGATACTATTCCATACTCAGGCATAATACATAAACCCTCCCAGCTAGGTATCACCCTGTATGTTACTAGATGGATAGGTAACTGGCACACTGATAGAACCCACTCAATCAAAGTAGGGGAAGCCACCTATAGTAGTAAACCCGTAACAAGTGGTGTAACCTAAGGACCAGTCTTGGTGCCTCTACTGTTTGACATATACTTGTTTGAGGTGCAAGCCACAACCCGTAGTCTGTGGCTGACCAAGTGTGCAGATGACTGCCAGCTGAGTCCTGTCTTACATCCCCCTAGTGATGTGAACATCCTCCAAGAGGGCCTTACCCAAAATCATGACTGGTGCCAGAAGCATGGCCTCAAAATGAATGACAAGAAATGCATCATTATCCCCTGTGGGTAAATTGTCATCTCTAAGACTTATGACATTAATAACAATGTACTAAGCATGCAATCAGTTGTGAGGGACATGGGCACCCAGGTTGATAGAAACCTGACTTTTGACTGCCCCGTTGCTTCTGTTGTACAGAAGGCTGTCTACATGGCCCAACTCATGAATCAGGGTATGTCATCCAGGAACAAGGAGGTCATAACATCCATGTACTCCTCCCTTATTGGAACCATTATTGAGTACAATGCCCCTTCAGCATGTACATTGCCATGCACATGCACATGCAGCAGTTGGAGAGACCACAGAGGTTCCTGACCAGGAAAATCCAGGGTCTCAAACACCTATCGTATACAGATAGGCTAAAATCCCTGTCCCTCTATGCAGTCTCATACAGACTGCTCAGAGGTGACCTGTGTCTGGCATACAAGGCCATGACCGATCCAGCCTTGATGGAGTTGCTGCATATCCATAAGACAAACTAAATTCATGCAACCTGCACATAAGGCCTTAACGTGGTCTGTGATATGAATAGAACTTGTTTGCGGGATAGATTTGTGTCCCAAAGACACGGATAACTGTGAAATAGAGTCCCTCTCCATGTCATGCAGAGTACCTATCTAAGCCTCTTTAGAGGAACCTGGATGACTGGATGACAAGCAGAACATACAATAAACCACTCAAGAGAAATTATCAGAAAAAACACTTGACCAATGAAAAAATACTGCACACAATAGTATCAAATTATTTAATATGAAGACTCTAGCGCCTCAGCAAACACAGCCTTCTAGACGTTATTGCACAATAAAAAGACACTGTCATATATATCATATACATATACAAATAATTAAACAATTAAACAATTAACTTATTAGAATTCAACAATTATAAAAAAAATCCAATTACATTCCTTATTCAGGCCATAGGGAGACAAGGTATTAAATTTAAGAATAAAAACTGTTTCTTTATAAAGTAGTTTATTTTTTAACAAAACAGCATCTCTGGCAAAGATCTGTTCCAAAATACATGCTTTTAAATAATAAATTATCTACCATGTACCAAGTTAAAATGTATGGCCACTGTATTGTCATAATTTTTATTTTTTATGTCTCTAATGTGCTCCTGTAGTCTAACCTTAAAAACCCCTTTAGTCTCCCTTATATAAAAGAGACCACATGAGCAAGAGAGAGCATATATTACACCTTTCATGGTACAAGTATATGATGCTGAGTGGCAAAATTTTACCCCATTAATTTTAGCAAAAAAAGTAACCATATTCCTACATACTGAACATTTTCCAAAAGGAATGGTTCCATAGACATTAAGTGATGCATTCAAAGAATCTCTGGGAACAGTAAATATATTATGCACCACCATGTCCCTAATATTTCTACCTCTCTTATAAGATATAAGGGGAATCTTATACAAATTATTAACACCATTCCTTCTACTGAGAATGAAAGGCCAGTAATATCTAACAATATCAACGATTTCTTGAATAAAAATATTTAAAAAAGTAAGAAAATAAACTTTTCTCTCCCCATTGCTTGCAGAATTTCCATGCTTAAAAAACACTTTATCTCCAAAAGTATTATTATTAACCTGATTATATACTCCTTCATATAACTGAGGAGCTTTTGTAGGAACTGAATAATTAATATTTCATCATAACCTCTCTGTTTGAAAGCAATACATGTATCTATTATTTCCTTCTTAAGTATTTTAGGGTCATTACATAGTCGACTTACTCTTAAAAGTTCATAATAGGGTAAGGACTTTATCACATGAGGGGGGTGGTAGCTCTTACTGTCTAAAAAATGTATTTCCTCATTCAATTTCCTGTATATACTAGTATTAATAATATTGTCAGAAACTTCAAGTCTCAAGTCCAGGTAAATGAGATTTACCTGTTTGTAAACCATCAAACTGCAAATTAAAACGGTTACTTTGCAAATCATTCACAAATGATGAAATTAAAATTTTACCCCTTTACATAAAAAAATCAAATCATCAGTGTATCTATAATATAAAACTACAAAATCTCTAAAAAAAACTTAATTTATACAAATACTCAATTTCAAATAAACCCATAACTAAATTAGCATACATAGGTGTGAAAGATGCACCTATAGCTGTCCCTTGCTGTTGTTGATAGATACACTGATTAAACTCAAAATGAAAATTGGTTAAACGGAAATAAATCAAATTAGTAACATAATAGCTACTGGACTTACTCCAAAGAAAAACCTTAGAGCCTCTAAACCTAACATATGAGAAATACTAGTATACAGACTGTTTACATCTATAAGTGCCAGGGCACTTTTATGGGCTAGGCTTGTATAGGCTCCAAGGCCATTAGCCTAGTACACACCTATAAAGCTATAACTTTCCAAAAGTAATCTTTTTCACATTTAACTGTCTTAACCTTTTCTAAAAGATCAAAAGAATATTTGATGTAAGTCTCTAACCTCACCACATATTTTAACAAATAGGAGTGTAGCAGTACCCCTATACCATGCAGAAAATAATTTTCAGCTGCTACTATTGGTCGACCTGGAGGAGAAACCATGCTATGGATTTTGGGTAGGCAATAGAATTTAGCTAAAGAACTACCCTCAGGGTTAAACTTTGCTTCCGCATCTTGTTTTGTAAAGTAACCAAGCCTATGGCCTTTCTCTAATAGTTCTTAAATGTTAGAAATAGCCACATAATAGTCACTCTCCCTTACCTGTTTATATACATTTTCATCAGACAAGTGGTCCATACACGTATTTAAATATTGTTTATAATGAAGAACTACATTTTTTTGACCCTTATCAGAAGGTCTTATGACTATATGACATATTTTGCTTAAATTTAGCAGTACCAAAATAATCTTAACAAACTTACTAGATCATACAATAATATTGCTAGATTTGCTACCAACTCTCCTTACAGAACCCACCACTGTCCAAATCTAAAACAGCTAGGGTGGCTTGAATTACCACACCTACTACAATTTAACCAACTTATAATTGCTCACAAAGCCCTACACCAACCTGATAATACCCCAATTCTCTCTACCCTTATAAGACCATATAATAACTTAAAGAATCTTCGCTCTGCCAACAAAATGTTGATACACACTTCCTTCTCTAATAACCTAGCAGGTGATTCTTTATTCTCAAACTCAGTCGGTAAAATATGGAATCAATTACCAAATGACCTCACTACCCTCACCTCTCTCTCACTATTTAAAACTAACCTAAAACTTTTCTTCTCCAATCACTGGTTATGTTCTTGTACCAACCCTGACTAGCCATTTTTCTCTATTTGTCAACCAACAAAATATCATTCTCTACCATAATCTCTACATCTAACCATTCCTTAAACTAACCCTCCTCCTTATTCATAGCACTCTCTCTCCTGTGTACTACTTCTTATCTTTAACTCTTCTACCCATTTTTCCTCTGTCTTATTCCAATTTTTGTTAACTGAAGAGGTATTATTCCATACTAATGTCATTGCCTAACTTTTTCTTTATATGTTTCAAAATGTTGTTTTAAAATGTTTAATCTATAAATGTTATATCAAAATGTTATTTTATGTTTTTGTATGTATTAATTATGCTGTGTAACTGGAGCTTTTCTCCCCGGGCCTCCACTGAAAATGGACATGTATCCAGTTGGACTAGCCCGGTCAACAAATGTAAAATAAATAAAATAAAATAAATAAATCCACTCATTTCTTGTTAAATTATATTGCACATTCTCTTTATTAAGCAAAAATTCTTCCAATTTAATTTCTAGAGCATAATTAATCATCAAATAAAACTGTTGTATAATTCATTAGATAAAGAAGGAACAAACTTACTCTTATATGGTACACTCGAAGTGTCTAACAAACAGTAAGCATTTATTTTATCCACTGAATCCATGGATGAATTACAAGAAAGACATTCATCATATTCTTCATCTTCACTTGCAGAGATATTAGGGGGAATATGGTCATAAAAATCCCTTTTGGATTCAAAGTGGTTTAATAAATGCAGTTTCCTAACAAGCTGAAAAAATTATATTTTTAAGACATGCTTCCTAGGAAGAGAAGTGAGTGCAAACTTTAGCCCATGCTGTAACACTGCAAACTCAGCATCAGAAAAATCAATACCTGACAAATTAATGAAAAAGTCATTAAAGTCCCTAATAGCAGTTTCTCTAATTGTACAACAAACATTTTCTAAATCAATATCTAGTTTTCTTACTGTTCCGTTTAAAATGTTGTCCATCCTTGTTCCCCTTATAACTTCTCTGTTTTCCGTTTTTGTTGCATTCAGGGTGTTTCCCTTGGCCACGAAAATAGTCCTTCTAATAATTTAGCTGCCTTGGTAGTGGAAAGGGAAGGCAACAACTCTCTTCACCCTCAGACTCTCTGGTGCTGTTTGTTATTTCAGAAGAAGCAAAAGAGACGTCATGCTGCTTCTTCTGTTTACCGGAAGTAACTGCATGCCTTCCTTCCTCCCTCATGCGGATTGGCTGATTTTTTAAAAAGATTTACTGGAATTATAGTCAGGAATGTCTCTTTCAAATTTATGAATTTTTCTTTTAATTATATCACTTGATGCTTCTTCTAGCTTACAATTAAAAGAGCAGAGTAACTGTTCAAAATGGGTAGCACCCAACTATCCGGAAAGAGTGAAACAAGAGGCAGCAAGATCTTCCCTGAGTTTGCATGGTTTAATAGTGTCCCTTTTAATTAATATATGTAATCTGTCCTTAACACATGCTTAATGCTCTTTATGAGCAGCAGCAACCCATCTAATTTCAAAGTCTGCTTCAGTAGCATCAGAGGTATCAAATGGTGTGGTCGGGCTTTTTATAAACCTTAAACCATGGGGAGTAATATCAATGTCCAGATACCTCTTTAAGCCCAAAATGTTAAAATGTGTAGCATTCTCTTTGAAAAGCAACCTTTCCAGTGAATCTACATTGCCAAGAATGTCCAAGGAAAAATAAGTAGATTCAATTTTACCCACTCCTTGAAATGGATCATTTGACCTTTTATTTCTCTGTTCCTCAAGCAGTCGTTCCCAGGACCCGATAGACTCCATGCTTCTGGTACCTGAAGTACCTTCCATGGAGCAGTCCCTAGTATGAAGGCCAAATTGCTGGATAGCTGTAGAATTCAAGGAGTCATCACGAAAAATTTGTGGCAGCTGTATAGACAGATCACTGGCCATTATAGAACATCTAATAAACCACTCAAGAGAAATTATCAGAAAAAACACTTGACCAGTGAAACAGAACATACACCCCTGGGGTCCCACCTGTGTCCCTGCTGGACAGTGTAAACATGTGCTAACTTTGAAGGAACATGGACAGAAGTCTTGGCTAGGCCTATAAGGGCCTCCGGCCTAATAGTCTAGTATCATCCTATGAACCTATGAGCCTATTACTGCAGATGTTTGCTGTAATTATTTCAGACTGTCCTGCAATGTTGTCTGAAATTATTCCCTGTGAGTCTGAACTCTGTAGTTACTGTATTGATTGAGTATTGTATCGTTCCTTTATTAGTTATTACTAAATATAGGTAAATCTTGTAATTGTGTCTGGTCTGTATAGAACTAAGTAAGCTCTTAGAGTACTTGCATGTGTATTCGGTTACACTGTACAGCCCTCTCCAATAGGCTCAGTCTTGGTTACACTTACCATTTGACTAATAGGCACATCACACAGTAGGATTCATCACACTTTGGTAAGGGCCTTACAGTAGCTGATAAAGAGCTGGATTGTGGCAGTCAGAACTACCATTAAGTGTGGGCAAAAGGGGATATAGCTGGTAAACCTGTGCCAGCCTTTCCCAGGAGTGTGTGTGTGTGTGTGTGTGTGTGTGTGTGTGTGTGTGTGTGTGTGTGTGTGTGTGTGTGTGTGTGTGTGTGTGTGTGTGTGTGTGTGTGTGTGTGTGTGTGTGTGTGTGTGTGATTCATAAATCAAATCTCAAAGTGAGTGTGTCAGCTACTTGGGCAGGGATGCAAAGCACATGTCAGATAGAGACAGTGATGGATGTTATTGCTTGGCTGCTCTGCTGAGATGTTAACCATATATCTGTGCCAATGGGGAGTCTTATTGGGGATCTGGAGAAAGAGAGAAATCAGCCCCAGACTGACTGTGATCTCTATGTGCTCTCTTACTGTGTGTATTTGTCATCCTCCCATTCTGTACGTCCCTCATTGGTGGTAGTAGTGAGGATTGAGGCTCCTTGATTACTAGACCAGTGCAGGGGGGTGTCACAGTGACAATACTTACTGGTGCATACAGATGACATATCACATCATGTACCATCCTTGAGCCCATCTCAGTCTGCCAATGTCATACAGGATTATTTCACAGATTGTCCAGGTCTCCCTGACCATTCCTGACATATTCAGGCTAGGTCAGTGTGTACCCCACACCTGTATTTGAATGACACCTATGGCTAGCATACTTGGTGAGCCCCTGCAGCAGGACAGCTGGTTATAGATACAAGTAATAGGTGGATGCTGGCACTGGCTCAGCAGCAGTGCATACATCCTGAGCATACAATGTAAGGGAATGGATACAGTATCAGATATCCAGGTACCATTACTATGTCCCCATGGGTCTGGCATGTCACAGACACATTCCCCATACTCTGTGGACAACCACCATGCATTGTCCACCTGGTGTGCAGGAATACACATTTGTCTGTCAGGGCAGTCTACATCTACCAAGCACATGTGCCCATTTTGCAAACATCTGGTTACTGCAGCCACCTATGAGGAGGTCACCCTACACCACATATGCACTGCTCTCTGTTATTGTGTACCCCAGATGTTCCTGGCATGTCCACATGCACCTGTAGTAGCACTCGCCTATTTGTCAGATGTAGGCTGGATGACATGTTTTAGTAAAGTTGCCCATAGGGGACACCTAGCGGTTGATGGCAGTGATGTATGTGGACACATAACAACACAGTCTGTCACAGCAGTCAGGCCATGTCTGGTAGCCCTGGTACCATCTCAGGTTACTAGGCTATGGGCCATGAGCATACGTATGCCTAGCCCACATGTTAACACATGCATATGCAAGGCAGCAGCTGATGTCCCTGTCCAACAGGAACACAGGTGGTATCCCAAGGGTGTATGTATTGTTAACCATACAGTTGATGAGGTTATGCCTGCAAAGGTGTAGGTAGCTACTCTGTCTGATGTAGACAGGGTGCTCATTCCACCACAGGTTGCTTGTGTGCGACACACATGTGAGCTGTCCACAAGGCAGTCTAGGTCACTCACCGGGTTGAGTGTGTGTGTGTGTGTGTGTGTGTGTGTGTGTGTGTGTGTGTGTGTGTGTGTGTGTGTGTGTGTGTGTGTGTGTGTGTGTGTGTATGTGTGTGTGTGTTACTGCAATGAAACATGGGTTGCAGTTGTTCAGCAGTAACAGCAATATGGGGTCTGTGATTGCCGTGCATGCAACAGTGACATAACTCCTGAGGAGTTTGTATGACACTGGGTAGAGGATTGGCATTATAGCCTAATACCAAGACAGGCCATTCAACATCTATATTGGAAAGCATGTTTATATTGATGTTAATTTTACATTTTTATATTAATGTTACTTTTATTTACCAATGTAGTTATTGACATTTGCAAGGAACATGTGCCAGACATCAAGAAATATAAACCAGATGCATTTAATGTTCGTCGAAAAGGTCACGTTTAAGCATAGCTGAACAGTTTTGCACAGTGTGGCATGGTACTCAGCAATGCTTAAATTAAATATGAGATATATACAGCAGTCTAGCAGCAGATCCTCACTGGTTCAATGGCTAGGGCACCAGCACTTGAACATTAGGTGCAAGGGATGAACTGTGACCAATCAGCATTTTACACATTATAGGGAAATGTTGTAAATGTATTTATTTGTTTTGTAAATATTACAATATGCTAACTGTGGTGGTCCAGCCTGAGCAGAAGCCCATTTGCAGTGGAGACCTGAGTATACAAGCCCCAGTTGCACACACGTATCCAAAATTATTACAGTTACAGGAACAGATAACATAGTTAAATGCCTAAGTTTAGGAGATATAATAAAATAGATGCACCTAAGAATGAAGTAACATTACTAAACAATAAGTTACAATACTGTTGTATATATTTAAGCAGCAATTAGCTTGCTATGTTAAGCTAAGGACAGCAACAGAATAACCAGACCTAGCATGTTTCAAACCCAGGACCCTCTGCACCAAAGTCAGACCATTGCACCAATATGCCAAGTCAGCTGTGTGCATTTGGAGTTTATTTTAAAATATATCTTGCAGTGCAATAATGTAACATTAGGGGAAATGTTATACCCCTACCAACTATTAAACTCAGGGCCCTCTGCAGCAAAGTCAAATCAATCCACCACTAAATCAAATCAGCTGTGGATATTTTAGTGCTCATTTTTAAATTATAACTTGCAGTACAATGATGTAGCATTAGGGGAACAACTACACCCCTACCAGGTATTAACTCCAGGACCCTCTGAACCAGAGTCAGAGCAACACACTGCTATGACAACTAAGTTGTAGGGAATTACCCCCATTCCTGTACATATATCATAAGTCACAGTGATGTAACAATAGGGATAACATACACCTCCACCAAATATAGAAACCTGAAACATCTGAACCAAAGCTCAGTGCAATATGCCAGTAGGACATCACACCTCTGGGGAATTAGCAGTGTTTGTACCAAGACAACCCAATTCCTAGTGACCCAACTTCCACATATAATGGCATAAATGACAGCTTACTTGGGCCTGTGATGCAGACACTGACCCAGTACACAGTCAAATAAATGTTGATGGATGTACTGGATGCCTACAATATCAGGTACACCTGACAACTGCACAGACTGTTGCAGAATGCCCACAGGTCTTTCACCTACATATGGCATGCTTGTCCTATTCTGTATACTGAAGTACTGGCAGGCCAGTGCAGATTGACCTTACAAACTCATGACAGACAGGTCAGTGTCACACGCGATACACATCCAAACACATATGTCCATGCCAATCCTGTGTAACACACAGTATGCATGCACATATATCCTGCAAATGCCTCCCATAATAATGATTTAGTAGCTCTATCTGTTACATTCCTAGCATGTCTCACATCAGGACACCCACAGTCCAGGCCCACAGTACAGTGTGTTGCACAACATTTACATGCTTGTTAATATAAGATAGAAATAAATGAGCCCTGCAATGCTCAGCAGAAATGATTGCTGATAACACAGTCACTGCCACCCACAGGAGCACATCAAAGGCCATGATGGTGGGCTACATGTCACAAATATGTATATGTGTCCTAAATGTCCCTTACCACTCACTGAATGGCACTACTACTTAACATGTGTACCAGAGGCTCATACCACACCTGGATTGTTATGGGTACACACACCCTGGCCATGCTGTGACATAAGAGCTGACACTGCCTCTTCACTGACATATAAAGCATGCAGTACCCCAGTGTCACCACACTTCCCATTAGGAGTCCTGGCCAGAATCCAGCAGCTGTGGCCTACTACACATGCAGCAGTATGTCCGGCTTACTGCTACAGACTTAACATACCTCCCAAACACCAACAGCAAGGCATCCACAATACAACCATATAAAAAGTGTTGGTGGGGGAATTCTCAGGTGACAGGGGCAAGTGTCGCAGTCTCCCCCTACAAACATACACAGCTGATACACCAGCATCAACTGCAGCAGTATGCACATCCAGATAGAAAGGATGTATGACACACACATCTGCCTGACAGCTCACTGACCCCAACACACATTGTTAAGCGGAAATTTGCTACAGACTCTGAAGGTCTGTTAGCAATGGGCACACATAGTGTGAAGCACTGTGGAAGTAATACATTAATCCATACATTGGACAGTATCTCTACATACCCGTTATGATGCTGTAGCTCCCACACCTAGATAATATCCTACTCACAGGCCAGGAAAAGGGGGGAGGCCTTCATGAAGCCCTTAATTATAGCACAGTGTTGCCATGCCATTGGCTAATGATAATGCAACCCAGCTGTTCAGGATGCTAGTAGCAAGTGGGAGTCACTGATTGCTGCACAGGCAATCACCTGTTCCTGAGCATTACCTACAAAGGCAAGCAGCTGCCTATGGTAAACAGCTTTGACACTTTCTTCTTGAAGACAGGCTGCCATTTCCTAGGAGACCACCACTTTATTTCTTCCACAAAGGAGTACAGCAGTATACTAGGTATGTCACACAATTACACATGGAATTGAATTCAGATGGGGGGATGCAGTCATGGGATATAGGAATCTCAAAAGTAGGTTTCAACTACATTTAATGTAATGACATGTTGCTGTTATTCTGCTGTCCAGCACTTATGGCCATCACATATGTCTCTGTCAGCATTGACATATATCACACCTCTGGCCCCTGAGACAATACAGTAATGGTCAGCTCACATATCACTGATACTGGAATGTCTGTTGTACAATAGTGACAGTAAGTAGTGGTTGATACAGCTGGCGTATCACATCATGTACTGTTAGTGAGCCCCTCCTAGTGTCAGAATATCATACAGGCTTAGTTCAAGAATTGTCCTGATGTCCATGAACATTCCTGATGTCTTCTTCCTAGGCCCCTGTGTACTCCATAGCTGTATCTCATTGCCTGACACCTATGGCTAGCATACCTGGTGACTACCTGCTGCAGGACAGCAGGTCACAGGCAGTAGTATTAGGGAGACACTGGCTCTGCCTCAGCAGCAGTGGGCACATAGGGGCCATACAATGTAAGGGGATTATTAAAGTAGCAGATATTAATGTACCATTGATATGTTCCAGGGGTGTGGCATGTTTCACGCAGATTTCCTCAAACACTGGGGACAACCGTCACATATTGTCCAACTGCTGTGTAAAGGTCGACATTTGTCTGGCAGGGGGTCTACGTCTATCAGGCACATGTACACATTCTGCAGACATATGGGTACAGCACATGTCGGACACCTACCAGGAGGACACCCCACACCAGATATGCAGTGTCCTTTGTTATTGTGTAGTGCAGATGTTGCTGGTATGTCCTTGGGCACCTGTAGTAGCACTCACCTATTTGTTGGAAGTAGTCTGGATGACATGATACCATAATGTTGCCCAAAGGGGACACACAACAATCGATGACAGTTATGGGTGTGGACAGATACCAACACATTCTATCACAGCACCAGGCCATAACTGGTATCCCTGGTACCATATGAGGTTACATGGCATATCGGCCCTGAGCACCCATATGCCTAGGCTGGCTGTTAACCCATGTGCATGCATGTCAGTACCTGCTACCCCAGTCCAACAGGGACACAGGTGCTATCCCAAGGGTGTATGTGGAGATAACCAACCATTGATGCAGGTTCCACCTGCAATGGCGTTAACAGCTAACCTGCCTGATATGGACAGGGTGACCATTCCATAGCAGGGTGAGTGTTTGGTACACACATCTGAGCTGCCAACAAGCACAGTTGCTGTCACACACCGGGTTGATGGCATGTGTGTGTGTGTGTGTGTGTGTGTGTGTGTGTGTGTGTGTGTGTGTGTGTGTGTGTGTGTGTGTGTGTGTGTGTGTGTGTGTGTGTATGTTTCTGTGTGTGTAAATACACTGGGGCATGAGTTGTACCTGTGGAGTATTCCCATCATTGTGGTTTCTGTGATTGCCTTGCATGCCACACTGAGCTCACACCTGTGGATTATGTATGACACCAGGTAGACTGTTGGCCTTATAGGCTATCATTCTATGGTAGATGTTTGAGGCCCTGGTATTGCTTGATGGGGAAATTCATTGATGTCCCCAGCTACTGCATGTGCTGTGTGATGTGACTGATGAACAGGGAATCTTAGACAAAACAGGGCCTTTCTGGGGGGAATACAGGGATGTTTACACTCCATGTCCCCTGATGGCATGCCCATATGTATGTCTTGGGCCATGTAGAAGCATTACCTTACAACAGATGCAACCTTGTAGTGATAGGTCTTGGTGCCAAACACCTGTGTCCACAGATTCCCTCACAACCAATTGTGTGCCTAGGATGTATTTAGTACTGTGATAATATGTGTGGACGTCACTTTCCTCAAAGGGGTTGACAATGGATGTTGTGGTATGTAGCCTGAGTCCATGTGTCTGTTACTTCATTACATCTGAGTGATGCCTCTAGGTGCATCTGCAGGTAACTCCTACTGATGCCTCTAGGCATCAAATATTGCTGTCCATATTTGCATCAATAATTCCAAAACCATGCTATGTACAAGGTTTTAAAAGATTTCATCTTAAAGCTTACACAATAGCAAACTCAACTGTACTAATATTTGGCCTCTGTCTAGTGCAGGTAAATAGATATTAACTGTTGTTTTTATGATATTAATTTATATAGATACAATTTTCATATTTTTCTAAATATCTCAACAGCTAAGTAACAGAACTCATTAGCCTCATATGAAACCTCTCGGCTAAATGAATAAAATGGTGCTAACAGTATGTGTGTAACTTGAGTGGTTGCTGAGATAGTGTAAATTGTTTACAACATTTTACAAATGTAATATTTACTGTGTTTACTATGACGTATAAAATTTGATTTAAGACCTATAACCTAAAGAATACTACCTCTATAAAAATGGTTTGTGCTGAAGAGTTTGCCATTTATACTTTTTTCATAATGCCTGTGGTTCCAGAGATATGAACATTTGTTTGAAATATAAGGCCCATTGAAAGTTAGAATGAAAACTTCCTGACCTCCATTGGAGTGAATGAGTTAACAGTCATGTATCTGTGTGACACTCTCCTAGGCAAATATCCACATCATTAGGGAATCTGGCGACGGCACACAGCATGCAGTCATTCACATACATGGTTGGACATGGGGTAATGGGTGTTCCCTGCACCTCAGGGGTGTACATCACACATAACAGAGGGCAGTACACAGAAAAACAGGTTACTCTGCTAGATATGCATAAACTGTTTGGGGAGAATTCTCCTATGTGGCATAGGAGGGTCGTGTCTGCTCACTACTGTGATACCCCTGTGGTAACATATAGTGTGATGTATACATGGAAGTATTATATCAATAATGGGTAGGTGGGTTTTGGTGTCACAGGGATTGTCCAGATCACGGTAGGCGGTTTGTAGTGTCACCGCCCCCCCCGTCCATGCATATGGTGACTGTGTCATACAAGTCAACTGAGTGTAACAGACATGACCCCTTCCTGGACAATGCCTAACTGTCCATGATGGAGTGGGTGCAGGTTGCCAATGTCATGGTTAATGGGTTCCAATAGTGAGATGGCCTTGCAGAACAGCATAGGTAGGCTTGATGTATCATGTGACTGAGTGGTGTACACCACACCATACTCTGGAGGGGTGACAGTACTCATCCATAAAATGGCTGGGACAATGACAGTGGGTAGCCCTCCTTTGAATACAGTACCTATGGTGTTACAAGGTTATGGTTTGCGTCATGTAGGATGCACCCTGTGATGTGGTTGTGTCCCATGGCAGATTTATACCATGATGTTCAGCTAACAGTGGTGAACCGGTCCCCACATTCAGGAGATGGGTGAGTTTGTGTGGACATCCTAATGTACTGATGGTGAAGAGTGGGGATGGCATCTACACTACTCTGTCAGCCATCCAATATGTCATATCAACAGCACTGGTATAGCTGGTGTCCATGACCACCACAAGTGAGCAGATACAGGGGTGCACCCTGTGCTGTTGCAGACATATGTGCAGTAGGGGAGAGGACTGTCTGTAGTGGATGTAGACAAAGTAAGCTTATTGTTTGTGGTACAGGTGTGCAGGACTGATCCCATTCTCATGTACACACTATGGAGACATTGCTCCAGAATGGGCAACTGCCCCTACTTTGTGTTGGACAGTGGTATGTCATCCCTGTTATGGACAGAATGTATTACAGATGTTCACCAGGCAGATGTACATATCCTATCAGATGAAGGTATATGCCTGTAGTGTATAGTATACTACATGCATCTATAGAAATCCACATATAGCACTTGTGTGTATGTGTGCCTATTGCTGCCAGTCTTTGATGAGGTGTTGGGGGCTGTGTGGCTGTATATACACCCCCAGGTGGATGTACTACACATTGGAGGTGTATGTATGGCTGACCAAAGCTAGATGAGTATAGTGGGAGATGGTGATTGCAAACATGACCACTTGATGTTAGTGTTGTCATAGAGGATGACACTGTAGGTATGCTGCAGTGGTAACCTCTGTTATCTATTGTCAACTGCACTACACCTTCAACTCATGTGGGGGTAGCCCCTGGCTGCACTGAGGTGTTTATAACTGGACTGATGACATCTCTCCGGGCAGTTGTATGCTGTCATGGGTACACCTTACAATGCATGTTACAGCAATTGAAGTGACCCAGGTTCAGGGTACAGACACAACTCCTAATACAGTTGATGAAGTCCATGTAGACAGAATGAGATTAGTGGTCACATGTGGTGGACAGCAACTAGCTGTCGTCTACATAGGTGTTGCTGTCAGGGGTGAACCACACATGCAGTGGACTCAATGCATCTTACTGGCTGTACAGTGTGGAGGTGTTTATGTGTCTCATATTTACTGAAACACCATGTCCCATGCCATTACCGGCTTCCCCTTTATGTTCCAAATGTATGTTAGGATGCTTGACCAGGTAAGGCTGGGGTGCCCTCTGCAGCTGTGAACCATGGTGTGTGTGACTGCACAGATGTCTGCAGTTTCTAGGGTTAACAATGCTTGCAATGAGGTCTGAGTCATATATACGCCTCTACTATTTAGCAGCATGGCCTTCAATGTGTGCCACACTGACAGTTGTATGTTGTTATTGATTACCTCACCACAATCACTAATGGGGTCACTATGGGACTGCCAACAATCAGTGCCAGAGCCATGAAGACCTGTGAAGACAGATGGAGGCCATCAATTGCAGATCATCATAGTCTGTTTATCATATCATCCCACAATCACAGGTCCTGGGACAAAAGGAATATAACACAATGAAAGGGCACATGTTAAGGTTAACCATTTCATGACTGTATTACGCCATCTGTCTGGGTGACAGTAGAATGCTGTTTAAGACTAGAGACATATCTGTCTGGAACACATGATCAGTGTATTCACTCTTGTCTCACTGCATATAGTCCAGGACTGTGCATGTCATGCCAGGAACACCTACAGGTACTGTGACAGACTCACAACAATATCTGTTACTAAGAGACAGCAGTGTGTATGCAATATGGTGGAGTATGTCACCTGCATCAACCTTGATGCAGGTGAGGATGGTTTGTATGGTACTGTGCTTGACATGAATGGCATGTGCTTTCCTGAAAAAGGGCAGACTGTGGTAGACAAACATGTTTCTGTAGCAAATAATTTTGCTGTCTCATATGTGATTCTGGCCTGTTGTGCTGGTAATGCTTATAGAGGTATGCTCACATATATGGGACAGATGTTAAAGGGCTGAGCATAACATTGCCATCTAGGTAAGCCATAGCCCACCTGTGGTAAGCCTGTCAGATGCAGAGTGGGGTGGTACTGAATCTGGGATGTCATCGTGCAACAGGTGTTGAAGGCCATGGATAACATTTGTGGGTGTTAACTTAACCTTTCCACTTGCTGCTACTATCTGCATAGGTACAGTCCAGAAAGGCTATGCTGATAATGTAGTGTAGTAATGACTGAGGACTTAACAGAGGTAACGTCCACCTTTTGCCTGGATGCAGTCCCTTTAGGGATGTAGTAAAGCATGTACAAGCCTTTTCTGACTGCTGCCACTACTTGCTGCCTGAATGGGACAGTGTTATCCTCCTGAGTACCCAGGTGTGTCAACACTGTCGCTGTGTTAATGGCATAGTCATTGATGTGAAACATAGTGTGGCCATGTCTATGACATATGGTATAATGGTACTTTTGTCTGCATTCAGCATAAGTCCAGGAGATTGGCACCATTCAATATCCACTGTATGACCCCATAGCAGTGTGTTAAATGCAGTTTATGTGTCTATGACAGACAGCACACTATGTATAGGGGACACAGCCTTGGACAGTGCCTACATATGTGAGTTGTGGCAGTTAGCATTCATGCCTACATATTTGTAGGTCATTGGGTGCAGCAGCTAATCACAGGACCTCCACAGGTCTACATATTGCACACATATGTAACACACATTTGGTTCATCATCTTATCAAATGTGGACTGTGTTACACATCTTGCAGTACCGTGACAGTTGCCTGGACGTACCATACCCATGGGAAGTGCAACTGACAGGACTTCCCTGGGTTTGCTAATATGACAGCATCTTGGAGTCACATTACCTTTGCTTATGCTATTTTGTCATAACATTCATGTGCTTCTGATGTGAAATAACTGTTTTATACAACTATTAGACAACATTAAGGGTATGTTTGTTGTCCTACACTCTGGGGATCTCTGTACTGCTTGTGTCATTGTCACAGGTGACATCTGGCCAAACATGGACTGCAACCTTTAAGGTGGGACACATGGTGACCATACCTCTCTCTTCTACATAATTTTGCAAAATGTCCTGATGTTTGTCACATACCTATGTTCCCTTCCCCATGACATTGTGGTTTATGTGGCACATATCTGGTAAAACACGACAGAGTAATGTTAAAGAATGATGATGTATATTGTCAGGTCAGAACACATAACCTTCAGGGGATGCATGCCAATGCACAAGCTGCTATACTGTCTACTTTTTATGTGTGTCATGGCAATATGTTAAGATTGAGCCTAATATTTGGCCTTTGCACAATTCTTCTGTATGGCTTTATCCAGTTGTCCTTCTATAATGGTTTGAGAGGTATGTGGCCCTAACACAGTCACACCACTGCAAGGAGATATACATATATACACACACACACACCAAGCATCTACTACCATTGTTGGGAGTACAACTCCTACTACCTGGCTAGTTTTACCTATGTTGTTGCTATATACATGAAACAAGTGCCATAGAGCCTATATAGTGTAGCTGTGTCTGTCACTACTATTCAGGTAGTTGACATATGCAGGTGGTATAAGGATTGCCACTGGAGGTCTAACAGGCCCTAATAATGTTATAACCATCTAACCCACACACATCATGGTGCATATGGACATGCATTGAAATACACATGCACACAGAGTAGGCACTTTTGTGTTCAGAAGACTTACCTATCTAGTTACCTACACTACATACCGACATAGGTATTGCATGTGCAACAGTGGTATTGATTTACAAAATGTGTAACTTCACTTCTAAGGTGGATGACATCTGTAGGCCCTGAATAGGTTGCCAATGGGAGAGCTAACAGGGTGGAACAGGCGCACTAAATGGTATAACCATCTCTCTCACACACACACACACACACACACACACACACACACACAGACACACGCATGACAGCCACACTGCTAAAGGGGATATGCATACAAAAATACATACACTCACACAGTTGGCAGTATACAGATTATAATCCTTACCTATCTAGCTGTCTGTGCTATAGTGCTACATACCTATCGCATGTGCCATGGTGATTATCTGTTGGAGACATACCTCACAATGTCATACACCAATTATCCAGGACAAAGCCTTCATCACAAAATATAGGGACACTTTCCACATATTTCTCTTACATACCTAGACAACTGATAGGGTAACAGGTTTTGTGTCAGCATGACTTTTCAGTAGGGTATGACATATGAAACTCATATGTCTGCCAATGATTTTGATATCAACCCTCAATTATTTGACAATAATTTGACAGAAAACCTCTTTTGTATCAGATATGGACCACATATATGTGGCAAACATATGGTCATTCTGCAATAAGTTGTATAGTGGAGTTGTACGGCCTATAGAGTTTAAAATGGTGCATCTAAGGTGGATGACATCAAAAGGCTCTGTGATGTAATGCCATGGGGAGAGGGTTAACAGCCCTTAAAGCAGTATAACCAACCTCCGCATGGATTATGGATCACTCACACACATGCACACACACACACACACACACACACATATATATATATATATATATATATATATATATATATATATATATATATATATATATATATATATATATATATATATATATATATATATCGATAGATATAGATATAGAATACAGTATTCCAGTTGCCAGTATTGGGATTCAAACCCCTACCTATCTTGTTGTCAGTATTAGGATTCAAACCCCTACCTATCTCATTGTATGTACTATAGTGTTACGCACTTATCATAAGTGCCACAGAGTTTAGATGGCTGAAGAGTGTCCAAAGTTGCTTCTAAGGTGAATGACATCGACAGCCCTTGTAAAGTAGGGCAATGGGGGGTTTTACTGGGTGGAACAGGCATCAAAATGGTATAGCCTACAAACACACATACACAGACACACATTTGCCAGTACTGACATTAGAACCCCTAACTACCTAGTTGTATGTACTATAGTGCTACATACTTATCGCAAGCTCCAAGAAGTTTAGATGGCTGAAGAGTGTCCAAAGGTGCTTCTAAGATGAATGACATCAGCAACCCCTGTAAAGTAGGGTAATGGGGGGGTTTACTGGGTGGAACAAGCCTCAAAATGGTATAACCTACAACACACAAATTCAGTTGCTAGTATCAAGATTAGAACCCCTGCCTATCTAGTTGTATGTACTATAGTGCTACATACTTATCACAAGTGCCACAAAACTTAGATGGCTAAAACCTTCTAAGGTGAATGACATCAGCAGCCCTTGTAAAGTGGGGCAATAGGGGTTTACTGGGTGTAACAGGCCTCAAAATGGCATAACCTACAAACACACTCACAGTTGCCAGTACCGGGATTAGGAATCCCTACCTATCTAGTTGTACGTACTATAGTACGATGTACTTCTCACAATCACCATGAAGCTTAAATGGCTAAAGAGTGTCCAAAAGTGCATCTAAGGTGAATGACATCAGCAGCCTTTGTAAAGTAGGGCAATAGGGGGTTTACTGGGAGGAACAGGCCTCAAAATGGTATAATCGACAACCACACACACAGAATCAGACACCAGTACCAAGTTTAGAAACCCTACCTATCTAGTTGTATGTACTACAATGCTACATACTTATCACATGTACCATGAAGCTTAGATGGCTGAAGAGTGTCCAAATGTGCTTCTAAGGTGAATGATATCAGCAGCCTTTGTAAAGTGGGGCAATGGGAGGTTTACTGGGTGGAACAGGCCTCAAAATGGTACAGCCTACAAACACAGACACACACACACACACACACACACACACACACACACACACACACACACACACACACACACACACACACACACACACACACAGTTGCCAGTGCAGTGTTTATAACCCCTACCAATCTAGCTGCATGTACTATAGTACTACATACTTACCACATGTGCGACAAGCCTTATGCATTTGAAGAGTGTCTGCCACTGCTGTTAGGGTGGATGACATCAGTAGCTGCTGACAGATAGGCTACTATTGTGGAGAACACTGGTATCAGGGCCATTAAATGGGTGACCATTACACAGACATAAGCCTGTTTGGTGTGTGTATAAAGATGTAAGTGTAAATGATACAGAAACACACACAAGGTGGGTGATGTGAGATTGCAATGCATACATCACTCCTATTACACAATGGAGCTCACCAAAGTACTTGCACATGCCACTGCTTACAATTGTTGTGCAAATGTCTCCACCAGTACATCACTCTATGGCTTTCAGGGTGTCTGTCTCTCTCTGACTCTGCCTCTTTCTTTCTCTCTGTCTGTGTCTATCTCTCTCCCTGTCTCTGCCTGTCTATATTTTATATATATGTATATGTTACCTGTATATATATATATCTATATATATATATATATATATATATATATATATATATATATATAAACACTCTACAGATGCAGATATATCTTATATGTTCCACACAGATAGATGAGGGTAATCCTGTGTGATAAGTGTGGGGAGAGACAGATAACATGTACAAAGCTAACTGTATACAAAGGCATATATGGACAACACAGTTCTATAGTGGGATGTGTGTTCAGACATAGAGTGAAATTGTTTAAGTGTAGGAGCATGCCCAGTATGATTTTCAGTAGTAACAGTGGTACTTCAGTCCAGAGCTACCTGTACTCTTGGCCAGGCTTTTGTGTGCTACAGTCGATTGGCTGATAAACCTCTGCAAACAGTCCAGAAACTCAGTGATATAGTGGCTGAGGGATCTCCTGGCTGTGTGATGTCCTTATTAAGTGAGTCATACCCTGGGGTGGGTACAGAGTGCATTAGATTGAGCAAAGGTTTCCATAATATGTTTGGTATATTCTACATAGCACTGTGATTTCCTGGTATGTCAGTGCCAGATTGGTCTAGATTAATGTGAGGAACCGCTAACAGACATTTGTTTACTGACTCCATGCAGTGCAGAGCATATATGGTACTACATGAATTGTTCTAGTGTGCACAGTCTACGTTTCTGTGGCAATTGCTTCCCCTCCCCCTTATAACTTTCTCTTGATCCTTGTGTACTGCAGTCACAGGCTTTGTCCACACTTGCTGCTGTTATGGATTTGCAGTTAGGGTGTGACTGGGGTAGAAGTCGTAACATCATGCATGGGGTTATGGACTTCACACCTGACTGTACATGTTTACCAGGTTGCCCAACATTGTGCCCCATACATCTGCTGTGGTCATCACAAGGTTTGTGTTGCACTGTTACTATAAGGCTACACATTGGCCATAGCTGTCAAACTCTTACAGACACATCTGGACAGGCACACAGATGACAGTTGTACACAAGCTCAGATATGGGGACAAGGATCTTAATATTTCTGATCCAAATGTAGACAGTTGGTAGAAGGTTTTTGTATTAGCTTTCCTTTTCTTATGGGTATGAGGTCTGTATCTCAACTGTCTGTCATTGATGTTTTCACATCAACCAATTTTGTTTACAGATAGTTTGCCAGGCAAATGCAAAGTTATGACCAGCAGAACAGATATAGGAGGCATAGGTGTGGACATTCTGTGAATCCCTGTAATTCCATGGATATGAATGGTGCCCATTGACTTGTTGTCAGTACTTTCACAGTAAAGTGGCAGCCTTTATATTCTGGCACTACACTGACCTGTCCCACCCTGGTGTTGTAGTAGGCACCAGGTACATTACTCAGGGCTGTGTACTAGCCATATGTATGGCCTCCTGTCCCTCCATCATCCAGCTTTCATTCAGTAACATTTCTTAATGGCTCTCTACAGCTTTCCTACTGTTGGAGGTTTGGACCTATGTATGGGACTCCAACATTGACATTCATAAATTTGTCCTATGACCCCACTGTTTGTAAGTCCCCTCACATAGTGCAGGGCATTTTGCTGGCACAGGGCCTACTGCATATTGTGTGGTGGGCAGAACCTGGCAGTGTTTAGCTGTTGTCCCACATAGCTGTCCATTGTCTGCTGCTGTCCCAGTAACCCACTCCATTCCCATGCATACATGCAACAATACCATACATATGCTACCACAGTGTACTACACCATTCATTTATTGTTAAGAAGGATGACTTTCTTTGTGGCAGCAGCAGTTGCAAGGACAGTGTTTCAGGGCTGACTCTGTTAGATGCACACAGTACACAGCTTATACATGGTAAGATAAAGTTAGTGTGATGTATGTGGCATAATTTTTACTGTGTGTACAAGTTGGAGAGAGGTGCCAGTCCCTGGGTCCCTAGGGTGTCAGTGGCTGCGCTATGCATTGCCTCTTTGCCAAGGCCAGGGTATACTGGGCAACTTCCATCTGCCTACAGGGACAGGCTGAAGGGGTTCATCCTCCAAGTCTCCCTGTGTCTGTGGTGACCTTGGCATGGTGGGGGGCTGTGTGTCCCTTCCCTGTAAGGTTCTTGCTGCAGCTGTTTTCTCAGGATCATATTGTGTAGCAATGCACATGCTATGAACATGTATGCACATGTGGCTGGAGAGTACTGCAGGGCTCCACCTGATATGTCAAAGCAGCGGAACCATGACTTGAGCATCCCAAACATATGCTCTATGATGTTCCTACTTTGTGCATGGGCCTCATTATGGTGTTCTTCAGTGTGTGTGTGTGTGTGTGTGTGTGTGTGTGTGTGTGTGTGTGTGTGTGTGCATTTCTGATTGGTGTCATCATCCATGGTTCTAGTGCGTAGCCAGCATCCCCCATGAGATGGCTGTATGGGATGTCCCCCCTTGCAAATGCCTCATACCCCTGTGAAGCACACCAGATGTAGGAGTCGTGATAACTGCCAGGACTGCCAGCACACACATTGATAATAATTCCCTGGGCATTGCACATGACCTGGCAGTTGATGGAGTGACAGCACTTGCGATTGATGTAGACCCTACCATATTCACTGGGTGGTGCTTTGATGTGGACATGGTTGCAGCCTATGGCACCAAGTAGCTCTGGATAGTTTGCTACATAGTGGAAGAGATGCACATTGCTACACATACCTTTGTTTCCACTGGGATGGGTTTACCTCTGTTGGCTCTGGGTCTGAGGTGAGGGTGGCAGAGCTCAGTGCATTGCTGAAGTATGCCCCTGTCCATCCTGTAGTGCTCTTCTATCTCCAGCTCATGTAGCCCCTGTAAGGTTAATAAGGTAAATAGTCTTCTCCTCCTCAGTCTAGGCCAGTTGTCAGCATCATCATCATCACTGCCCTCAGTCTGTAGCATGTAGAGATGTAGCAAAGCAGCAGCAGCCCCTATCATTTTGTCAGTTAAAATTCCCAAGTGTGTTCTTCAATGGTGCTGAGTATGTGGGAAAATCAGATTGAAAGGTGTTTTCATACTGTATACAGGTGTGGTGCAGATACAGCCTGTGTGATTGGCTGACTATGATACATTCCACCTACCAACTACATTATTGAGGGGATGAATGGGCCACTGTGAGTGGCAGAGGCCTTATTAGTCATTTATAGTTGATTGCCTTTTGTCTGCTATTTCCTTTTTTCCCCATTTCCTTCAGTTGTAAGCCTTTAAAACTGTTGCAGCTAGTGAGAACATTGCTGAGTAGAAAGGGCCCTCCCCTGGACACAAACAAGCTGAGCATTTCTGAAAACAGCTAAGCATAGCTAAGCAGCCTCAGACACACCTCCTTGCTTAACTGTGCTTAGCTGGTTTCAGAAATACTGAGCAGTGCTTAGTGGTACACAAATCCACTTAGTTGGGCTGAATGCTGCTTAGAATTAAACTTCTAAGTAATGCTCAAACCAGCTAAGCAGAGCTAAGCACAGCTGAGCATTGCTCAGTTTTCATATAAATAAATGTACTAACTGGACATTAATTACTAATTACTGAAATATTATTAAGTGTATATGTTTTACATTATATGACGTCCCCCTATGTGCTTTGATTACATTACCTTGGGGTGTGACTGTACTGCATGGGACACGTGTTAACATGGGTGAGTTCACATCATATATCCACTGACACCGGAAATTTGGACCAGCTACACTAACCTGGTTAACAAATATCAATTACTACATCATTAAATAAAATAAAATTATTTAACAATGCTTTACCATGTAAAAGCTGAATGGCCTGTCTTAGTATTCGAGCAGTGAACTACTGCATGCAAAGCCAGAACCCTAACAACTAAGCTAACAGAGCTGTTCAAATTTCAGCTATACATTTCTATATAGTTCTTTCATGATACAAATACTGTGGAAAAATACAACCATTTTAAATATATATATATATATATATATATATATATATATATATATATATAAAACCTGTCATTCTATCAACTTTTTTAAGTTTGCAAGCACAATATTAAAAAACTATCCTATTTCTGGTCTGTTGCCCCACTTTTAGTACTGCGTTGTTCTGGAGTTCTTACTCTACAAGGTTCAGAGGTGTGTGTCCAAGGACACCATTTTAATGTAAAGTGCCATACGGCACCTTCACAATGCAGGGGGTGTGTTACAGTTCCTGTCACACACCCCCTGCATTCCATTCCATTCACAGATCCTCTTTTCAGTATCCATGGACACTGAAGGGTTTGTAAACTCCAATGTGTTTACACCAAGCATGACACACACCCTTTTCATGTCAGCTGCCTCTTCTGCCTACACCACCACATTATAGCCCCTACATGGTTAGGTACCTGCAGGCAAGGTGCTCCATTTTGTTATTCAGTAAACTTAGCTAATTTGCATTCACCTAATTACCTACACCCTATTTACAGCACTACACAAGAGCCTATGTCCTTAGCAACCACTGTTACCTGCCATTGTATGAGTCTGAATGCTGGCCAGTTTAATGGGAAATTTAGTTTTAGCTTAAATAATCTCCTTTTAATATTTTAATTTTATATTTCGTCAGATCCCATGCTTGGGTGCCACTGTGTTCTGCTTGCACATAGCATATGTGCAAGTAAATTAACTTTTCTGTTTTCATATTTTCCATTAGTATTACATGCCAATTTCTGGACAGCCATGGTGGTGCAGTGGTTAGCATTGTCAGCTCACAGCAAGAGGCTTTCAGGTTCGATCATCGGCTGGGGTGTTTTCTGTGTGGAGTCTGCATGTCCTGCTGTGGTCGTGTGGGTTTCCTCCAGGTGCTCCGGTTTCCTCCCACATCCCCAAAGACATGCTGCAAGTGGATTGGACATGCTAAAATTGGTCCTAGGCATTCATGCATGTGTGTGTGTGCCTTCTGTGGAAGATTGGGTGCCAGGCTGGCGACTCAACACCGTAAAAGCTCCCCTGCCAATCATGAGCTGACAATGCAATCCGCTGTGGTGACCCCTAACCGGGAAAAAGATGAAAGAGAGAGAGATTACATACCAGTGGCCATAGTTATGGCCATTGGCATGCCTGATGCAACTAATACATGCTTTACTTTGAGTTGTCATAGCCCCATTTGTTTTGCAGTCTTGTACATGGACAGTTCCTGCATACATTTGTTATGCAGACATGGCTCCTACATGGATGCTAGTCTGCTTCCTGGATTAGTAAATCACTGCATTTGCATGGTTTTCACCAGAAAATTAGGTGATTTACATTCCACAATCACCTCCATGGTTGAACAGTGCTGGGAGGTTCATGCACACCCCCAGAACTGTTTCCTGGATTGCAAAGGCTCCGAATTCCATGTTCGAGCCGTGACACTATGCTTACATGGAGATTAGCTCCGTGTAAGCTTTATTGAATTTAGAACATAGTGTTTTGACTGGGATGGGCTCTCTTGAAATGTCTTTTTTATGTATAAAATATTTCTAGCAATGTTTCTGGCATACACTCAGCTTCACTGACTCTATCTTCTGACAGTACTTTTATTATCACCTGCAGCACCAAATATCTTTCTTCAAACATAAGGGTAGTAGATATGAAGTGAGTTTTACACTGCTGTCTTTGTAGACCAATGTGATTACATGATATAATGAAGAAATATATGAAATTAGTATCCCATGTATTTTATATAGTGCCACACAAATTTCATACTAAAATTCAATCCTGAGAATTCAATAAACTCTATGTAGGCTATGCAAGAAGCCTGCACACAGTTTACATGTTAGAGCGATGAGCAGCAGTGCTAATTGCACATTCATGTTACACATTGCACTTACATGAATACAAGCAAGGTTTCACAGCCAGCAATAGTGCTCCCACTATGAAACCATGCACAGTAGCATGGCCACAGAACACACAAAGAATTCAAGTTTGCCTATGAGCAAATTTGCTCAGCAAGATTGCATAGACAGCCACAATGACTACCAGGGTTTCAAATACTGCAATAACAGCAGTAATAAGAGTAAACAAAGTGGACTGATTGCAATGCACACAAGTACAATTATTTAAGAATGAAGTAATGGGTTTTATGACAAGGGTAAATACAATGAAACGTACAGTAGGTAAGCAAAGTCTGCTGATGAGAATGGCCACAGATATGAATGATAGGAATGAAGACAGAGGAGGAGGGTAGGGTACTTATGGTAATGTCCCCAAGATAAGGTTTGTCAATGTATGTACACCCCCCAAGACAAGTCAGTAGTATCACAGTATGTACTGGGGTCTATATTGAAAGCTCAAAAGCCCTAGTAACTGAATACATAAACACAGACACATATTCCATGAACTGCGAGTACACAGAATGCCCTAAACCATGAAATTCAAAAGCTCGAACCATCATAGTTGTCCCACCCCATCACTCGCTATATACTACCTACCCGAACAAACTAAATAAACACATAGATGCACTAACCAAAACCCTACTTCTAACCCTAAACTAAACCCTACTTCTAACCCTACACTAAATCTTGCATATACCACCATTTATGCACTTACCTTAACCTGAACCCTAACCCTAAAGTCCGTAACTATCGCACACTTACCTTAACAAGTTATACCCAAACAAAATAAATAATCCACACACATATACTTAACAAAACCCTGCATCTAACCCTACACTAAATCTCACATACATTACCATTTATGCACTTACCTTAACCCGCACCCTAACCCTAAGGTCCATAACTATCGCACACTTACCTTAACAAGCTATACCACGGAAGGGCCAACCATGATGATTCGACATTTCGGATTTCACGCTTCAGGACGATCGATGTTTACACGGTTTGATAAAGATGTGTCGGCGTTTACGTATTCGGGTAAGTGCATCTTTGAGGATGTAATAGGGAACCATGTGCTGCTGTTTACACCTCTTGGGCAAGTATATTATATTATGACATAATAGTATATATGTGACAGGCACACAAGGTTTCATGTCAATGGAGGGGAATGGTTATAATATAAACATCACTGACATGTTCACTAGGGATTATATTTAACAAGGATGGTATATTCTGTAGGAGGTCTGAAGATCTTCACAATAATTTGTTTAAATATGACCGGCATGTCAGTGTACCTCTCAACCATTCATGGACACATGGCAGCAGACTTCTGGACAAATTTAGACAGAAACAGATACAATAATGGACTGTTTTAAAATATTATGACCATTAATCTGCCTCATTGACTGATTATGTGAGTGTAACTTAAACATGTTCTGGAAGAACAGATGTGTAATGTACAGTTGTAATGAATATCAGTATTCTATAAGGGGAATTACCATCCCTTCCCCAAAAATTAGCACTTTTTGGAGGGGTTAAAAAGGACTGTGTTAAATTTGGAGTTGAAATCTTGAGCAAGTATGGCCGTTTGAGAGGTTTGCATGACACATAAGTCACAATCCACACCTGCAAGAATCAAACCCATGCTGTAAATGTTGTCACTCAGCTGTGTATACTGGGTGCAACACAGAAAGACATATCACACAAACATCTAGTAGAACACCTTGAAGAGAAGTATGCACTGTCAAATCCTAATGGGTAAGCATCCCAAACAATAGTTCTATATTTCCTACCAGATGTGTAGGAGCTCACTGTGCCATATGTGATATACCTGACTAAAGCATCCCTGGCAGACATAGGTATCAGCCATATGGATAACAACGTATAAAAACACCACACTATTATGCATAGATTCCCTACACACAGCTCTGTATTGCATGCATCTGCCACATATAATAGCAATGGATGTCTGATGCATCTGCAATTGATGTGTGAATTAAGAAGGGATCCATTATAATGAATGGTACAGCAGTATGTGAGACTGATGGCATTGCATCAACTATGCCCATGTGCAAAAAAACTGCAACAGTGCAAAGTCTAGTGTCAATGATAAGGAAGCTGTCACTGTGATATTGTACCATACCAAACAATACATGGAGCACTCTCTATAAGCACATGTCAGACCCCAACATGTGCCACACGATCACTGTCGCTCTGACATTGCCAGTGAACATGTTATCCTGACATTATTTATTTATTTATTGAATTATTTATTGACATTTGATTACTGGGAAAGTCCGAATGGGGGAAGCCCATTTTCAGTGGCAGTCCAGAGAGAGAAAAGCTCCAAATTATTACAAAACATTTTAGAAACCATACTTTTACTATCTTCAAAAAAAAAATAAAAACACCTGTAATTTAAATAATTACAACAAATTAGACATAATATAAGAAAATTGGCTAAGAATCGATACAAGGTATATGACAATCATTTAATATTTAGAGAAATTGTAGACAGTTTGTACAGAAATTAAATCCTGACATATATCCATATGTGCTCATGCAAACTATCATGTGGTAATACTGATGTGATGTAATGGTACGTCCATGATGCAGTACAGCCACACTATAGCTATACCTGTGCTACAGTTGGATGTCAGCCTGTACATCACCTCCAAATACAATGTTAGCTTTGAATCACATGTGGCACAGTGGAACCATTAACACAGTCATACAACTCTACCTATTTCACATCATTACATCACTTGTACATCATATACCTATATGTTTATCAGTGGAAATGTATGGGTGAGGGCCCTCACACCATATGTGAATGCATTACAACTGAGGTGGCTGTGGCTCATGCAAAACAATTGATGACACAAATGCTGACAGTCATACAATGCTGCTGGGGAACACCTGTAAAATCCTTGTGAATAGCAACACAATAGTGCATACAATGAATATGCTAAGGTTGAAAGTGACTCTCAGAATGTCATATGTTTGTGTATATAACAGCATTATAACATGTTGATAAACCCAGACGTATGTGCCCATGTAATCAATATGATGTAATATTGCTGTATGTCAGATAGCATTTCCAAGCACTAGGTATACACATGCACACCTGTGCCATGCTAGGGATACACATGCATACCTGTGCCATACTGCATCTGTCACTGTGATGTTTGCATGACAAGTATTGATATACTGCAGTACAAGAACACATGCCTTACTTAGTCAACAATATACATAGCATCATCTGATGTCAACAGTCCTCAGAAGGCATACTTCTACAGCTGTAATGGAAGGAACATGTAACCAGATGATAGCAGTGGCCATCAATACAGTAGCTCAAGTCACAGACTGGAATACACTGTTGTATTGATACAGTATATCCACACCTCAATATAGCACATGTGGATGACAACAACATTGACATGTGCAATGTTCAGAGGTCATAGGACATTACTAGACTAATGGCTAAGAGCACATAAAATCTTAACCATTATTATACCATTTATACCCAAATTGCCATAGCTATGTGATGGACAATAGTAGGGGTCTGTGCATTTATATGTATGTATCTGATTTAACACAGACCTGTCTGTTTCCATATGTGACATGTGCACCACCCCATGACAGAATTAGCAATCACACATAATGTGGTCTGGAGATGGCTAGCAGAGGGTCATGGAGGGGCTCTGCTTCATGATATGTGCATGCATCTTTGAGATGGTGACATCCTCAGTGTTCTGCAAAATGGATGTTATGTGGACAGCTGATAAAAGGGGATGTTGGATTCAGAGGACTTCATAAAAGGTTCTTCTGAGTGGGAGTCATATGAAAAGAGATTCCAAACATCATACAAGGACCATAATATACCACCAGCATACACACACACACACACACACACACACACACACACACACACACACACACACACACACACACACCGTGCGTGCACACACACTAGTTGTTTCAGGTTGTATTCGAACATCACACCTATGTAGGTACACAAGCTGGATTCCATACAATATAAGTACAGTGCCACCACAGATGTCTGACTTTACCAGTGTCAGAGTGCACTTCATAGGGGATGACATCTTCAGTGTATGCTGAGAAGATGTTTGGATAGGAGTTCTTACGTTCATAAGAGATTACTAGGCTAATGGCTTAAGAACCCTTATAAGTCCAGGCAATATAACCCAATTTTACTCAATATATTGCCCCTAGAGGTAAAAGGATAGCATGGATCTGTGCCTGTACATTGAGTATACATAGGCATTAACCCAGATGTGAATTTGACATTCTCCATCCATTGATGGAAATTGTGTTTGAAGAGGGCCAGGAAAGGGCTCTGCTTAATGTGTACAGGAAGTCTGTTCTGAAGAAGGGGCGATCTCTGAGGCACATACCTCTCTCTAGCATGCCTTGTTTGAGTTGCTGACTAAGTTTAGATCCCTAGATCAGGTGACCCTCATGCTCTTTGACTTGCAGATATGTAGCTGCTCCATCAGGGCTGGATTTGTGATATGCCTCATATGTCAGGCATAGGTCACCCCTTAATAATCGGTAGGAGACAGAGTAAAGGTATAGGGCTTTTATCTATCCATATATTTCATGTTGTTTACACCCCATATTTTCTTTGTCAGGAACCTCTGAGGTCACCCCAGCTGCTGTGAGTGACTAGTCAAGTACATGCAAAATGGTGCATTGTACTCAATTATTGATCAAATGAGGGCAGAGTACAGTGGGACTATAATTTCGTTGGATCTAGTTGCTGTACCTTTAGTTATAAGTTGTGCCACATAAAAGGATTTCCTCACTAATGTGTACCTAGATTTGTCACCTCTGAGTCAACTCTAAGGAGTATGCTATTGATGTTGTAATTTACAGGGGAATTTGACTTCCCAAAGGGTATGATAAATCATATTTTTGCATTGAGTTTTAGACCATGGTTCTGGCAAAAATCATTTGTCTGTCCTAGACCCACCTGCAGGATATCTTCATCAGTGCGAGATTCATTGATTACCCCCAGACTGTAGTCATCAGTAAACTTTGTCCTCCAGAGGCCTTCCACATTAGCCTTGACTTCAGAGAAGTATATTCCAAGCAGGAGTGGTCACATTACTGCGCCCTATGGCACACCACTAGTAACTGGCTTTATAATGGATCTGGATGCACCCAATTTAACCACATGTGTCTTATCCATTTTTCCAATTGGCTATCCATCTGGTGACACAGGAATTTATGCCCAATTTTGTGAGTTTATTTATAATACCTGAGTGGAGAATTGTGTCAAATGCCTTGGCCAGGTCGAGGTAGGCTTCATGTACTCTTTTACCCTCATCTATGGCATTAGTGACATTCTCAAAGAAGTCCACCAGATTCAGTAGGCATGACTTGCCCTTGACAAAGCCAAATTGGGTCAGCTCCACTAGTGGTCTCCTATGACATAATTTATCTGATCCATGATTATTCTTTCTTTGACATTACATGTAAGACTAGTCAGACTTATGGGTCTGCAATTTCCTGGTCCAGTAGATGATCCCCTTTACGAGGCGGGATTACTATTGCTGTCCTCCACTCTATTGGAACAAAGCCAGTCCAGAGGCTGTGGTTAAACAGAGATTATTATGGGCCTGATAAGTCTGATTTAAGCTGTGCAAGAGGCAGCCATTTATATTGTCAGGCACCACTGAAGCCATGTTTTTAGCTTTAGAGAATGCAGTGGCAACCTGTTCTTTGGTGATAATTGGTAGCAGAGTGCTGGAGGGTACTTCTTGGGGGAGAACTAGGGGTGATGGAGAGGTGAAATTTGAGCTGAATTTTGTTAGTCAGCAGATTTGCTATAGCTTCCGGCTGAGTATAGGTGATACCATCTAGAACTAATTCTGCACATTGTTGGGTGCTGCCCTTAAGATTGCAGACATAACTGAAAATGCCTTATAGTTATCCTTAGCTTTGGAGGCTATTTTTACCTCAAAATCTGCTTTCAGAGACTTGTCTAATACCCTGATTTGCATGTTTAGACTAATGAGGGACTTATTTCTCCATTGTGCACATTCCCCCTTATTTCTTAACATGATTTTCTTTCTTTTGTTGTACAATCTATTAATACTAAGGGTCCACCAGGGTGGGCTGTTTTTGTAGTTTGACATGGGTTTATTTTGGTCTGGTACTGCTATTTTTATTTAATTGTTTATATGGTCATATAGGTTTTTTGTGTCCATCTCTGCACAGGTTTCTGTGTTTTCTGGATTTCGGGCAACTTGGAAACTAGCTATGTCATCCCTTAATAAGGGGTAGTTTACCTTAGAGAGGTTCTTAAAGTTTTTGGAGTTAGGTGGGGGACTAGTTTTACCTTTATTTCAAGGGAGACCGCTTTGTGATCTGATCTTTCTAGTGAGAACATAACACTGGGGGGGGGGGGGTTCAGCACTCTTGTGTATTTATGAGTACCAGATCTACGATATTTGGTCCCTAGTAGGAGTGCAGACTAGCTGCATCAAGGCATTTGAATTTACAAAGTCAAGAAATGTTTCGGCCTGCACATTAGAGGTCATGTATGCCTCCCAATTCATGGAGGTGTAGTTAAAATCACTCCTGAGTATGGTATTGTGCTGGATGGTGGCTGATTCTAGTAACTTCAGGTATGATGTATGAGTTTCTTGGTTCATGGAGGGGAAGCTGTAACTAGCAAAAATATGGTAATGGATTTTTCTCATGGTTAGTTGGACATGGAGTAGCTCAAGCATGTCATATTGTTTGACCAGCCCTGAAGTGTGCTTATCCTTTATGTAGAGAGATACACCTCCGCCTTTACCTCTTTCATGTTCAGTGGATGGTCAGAATGGATGAAAGGCATTTTAGGAATGCACAGCTGGAGTGCCTTTTGTGGCTTTGAGCCATGTTTCAGTAACTGCACAGATGTTAGCATTCTCAAAGTCAAAGTAAACTTTATTGTCATACAGATCAACACAGAGGAAAAAGTGTGTCATTGCATGAAATTTCGATACTCGAGCTCGTACCATAAGAACTATAGTTTACAGAAGGAAGATTAATAATAATTTAAAAATACTGAAATAGAAATCAAAACTAAGATACTAAAAATAAACAAAATAAAGTATAAAGTGCAAAGTGAGCTATGTAGATAACAACGACATATTGCACATAAATAATGTTTGTTTACCCATTTAGCAGGTTAGGCTATGGGTTTGTTGTTCAACAGTCTGATAGCACTTGAGAAGAAGCTGTTATGGAATCTGGATGTCCTGCGTCTAATGCTTCTGTAGTGCTTCCTTGTTGGCAGGAGTTTGAACAGTCCCTAGGCTGGATGATGTATATCCCTCAGTAGTCTCTACAGGAGGAGGAGAGCTTCTAGGGAGTGTAGTTTCTTGTTGAGAGTCCTAGAATTGAGCAATAACACCTTTAGCTTGTTCTGAGTAGCTTTTGTTATGTTCAAAGGTTCATCTGTTTGGCAATACATAAAAAGGCACTATAGGGATGGATAATATTTTGGTCAATATCTGAAAGCCTAGAGGTGACAGGTAAGGTTCATCCCTGGCAAAGCCGCATGGCTTATCAACCATGTCCTCCAAGGCTGACAAGTATTGAACCCCTTTAAAATGATACCAGTAGCTAAGCTAATTGTTAAAGTCAATCATTTTCTGATGGTATTGTGGAGTGTTTAACATAGCTGTGGACTCATATCCTAGTGGACAATTGTCTCCAGACTAATAGTCAAATGAAGAGGCACACAACCACACTCTCTCAAGTTGACTGCTGTGAGATTAGAACCCCTAACTAGTTATACAGGCTGTGGAACACACTACTTAATAACAGTGCCACCACACAAGCCTGTCTTTAATAGTGTCAGAGTACACTTTATAGAAGATAACATCATCAGTGTAAGCAGAGAAGAAGATGTTGGCAAGAGTGTCTGCCATAGCTGTGGACCTTCATATCCTGGTGTAAAATTGTAAACAAGTAAATGGAGAAATAAACTCAGTTAATGCATTCAAATGTGATTATATCACAAAGAAATGTTTTAAACAGAAAGATGTCCATATTGATGTAATAATAAATAATCCTGTTTCCAATTCCTTACTCATGTACATAACTAAAAATGGACATGCTAACAACTGATGTAAAAGAGACACAATACAACATCATACGAGAGGGGAGTAAATGTGAGATTAATGTTGATAACATGCCAAGTTGAGATAACAGGTAGCAAAGATATTGGATACATTACAGGCCATTCGCATACAGTGCAGATATTGAATATGACGTATGTACAGGGAATGCATGTGGGACAACTGCCTGTAGTGCTGTATACTCCACTTCATCCTACTTAAACAAGAAGGAATGAGCTCTACAGTTCTTGTGTCATGCACATCAGAAAAGGACATGTTTCACCATCTGGTGTCATTTGACAACCATAGAGATGTGGGGGCATATTGTCTTTACCTATGCATTACGCAAGCATGTATTTTAAATTCATGTACATCGTAAGCAGTGATGTAATAGCACTCAAAATACTCAGGTGACAAAATGACAACACAGATCTGATGACACTGCAGTAGTTTAAGGTGTCCATTCATACTTGGAGAGCATCTACTACATGATTATAGTGGGCATGAGCACAAGACATTACAACAAACGCTGCCATAACAGCAAGTAAAAAACACAGGCACACAAGAAAGTGTCCGAGCACAGGCCTGATCACACTTTATGATGATCTTGCATCATGCCATACAGTAAGGAATGTTACGTATGCCCTTATGACTTATAAAGCTATACAGTGTGAATAAAAGAATTACAGTAATACAAAAATGTTTGCAAGAAGACATGCAACACAGAGCATTCTTATCTGGAAATAAAGTAATGCCTGTGAACAGTCAATGCTAGGACATATATCAGAAAGGTGCATATCAACCTCTGATGCCACAGAAATCGGCATACTGTGTGTGTCATTAGCAGCAAACTTGAAGGGATTACAACACTTTCCTATTGTAATGGGTATGGATCCCCTACCATGATGGATGATGCATTAAAAATGCTACCCTCTGACTGTTATAAATACTTTCTTTGCCCAAGCCACTCCTGTCTGACACAGTTATCTGACAGACAGACAGGCAGATATTACCAGATTCAAACCTGCTTATTGTGCTACACACTCTACAGAGCTGTGCACTGACTGCATCTGCCACATCACATAGAAGTGAGTCTTGTCAAAAATAAGTGAAATTAATGCGTGAAGTAATAAAGGACATTTAAGGATATGGAGATAACTATGTTAAGGTTGACATAACTGGGAACATTGCAATAGCAATGTTCCTTGGCCAAGGAAGCTGTTCCTGTTGTTTTGTACATCATTGTCCCAGATTCAAAATACACTGGATTTGTGTAGATATGCCATACAAGTCATTACTGACTGCATATGTCAAAGCAATCACACCACAGCATTTGCAGAGCAACTGTTTCACTGGCAGGATATGACAAAATGACTTTTTGTTTCTTTCTCCAAAGTAAATATTGAAAACAATAATGTCATGTACTGTTGTTTGTGTAATGTCAGTATTTTGTCTTTTCGACTTTTCCCAGTTAGGGGTCGCCACAGCGGAACTCCAGTCCACTAATGATTGGCAGTAGATTTTTTTTATGGTGCCAAGTTGCCAGCCCGACGCCCAACCTTCAATGAAGGCACGCCCATTTATACATGTCATTCGAACGCAGGGAGGACATGCAGACTCCACACAGAAGGCACTCCAGCAGAGAATCGAACAGGAGAACTTCTTGCTGTGAGGCAACAATGCTACTGCTGCACCACTGCGGCTGCTGTTTGTGTAATGTCAGTACATTCACAGAATGTTTCCTTTTGCTGTAGTTGAACAGCAAGCTATGTAAATCCTCCGAATACCAACATGTGCATGAATCACATGTGCTCCGGTGAAAGTCTTAACAAAGTTGTGACCCTCCAGCTAACTCATTACATGTGATATAAACAATTTGTATGAGATAAAAAAGTGCTAATGGAGATTTCTCACACTTCATTTGTACACATTACAACCGTCATGGATGTCATTAATGCATAACAGCATTAGGACACACTATAATCAATGTGTGTTTTGAACATCTGACTGTTTAATGACAGAAGCTACATGATATTGTGTAGAATGAATGTGCCATGGTGCAGCTGCTGCTACAGCTGTGAGATATTTAGCTCTTTGAAGATGTGTCATCATGTTATTGCAGCAAGGAATATGTGTGCCTGTAATTTCTTTAAAAGAATGTTGCTTTATGTCTTTTTCTCTCACATTGCCTGCCGCTAGATACTCAAACATACATGATGTGTAATGCCATTGTCACTGTGATGGGAGAATGGAAATCATGCACAATGTGTGTATAATCACAGATTCCAACATGTGCCTTACTAATGTGACAGCATACAGAGCACCGATGCCCGCATGACACAGGAAAAGCCTCAGTACTGCTCATAGGAAAGCTGTCATCCCATGATTCCATGGGCTCATTAACATTATCCAATAAAGCACTTATGTGTGAAAAATAAGCATAAATTCTTGCAATAAGACTCCCCAGCCATGCATGTCCACAACATGCAAATGAGTGGCAACATTATTACCCACATACACAGTCATACAAGTGAGTCCAAGACGTAATGGCTGGATTTGAACTGACTATGTAAGATCACACAGTACAGAACACTGCCTGACTCACATGCACAGCAAGAGATGTTGTTTTGCAACTGTGACCATGCACATTTGTATGGACGACATCACCTTTCTTTACCATGCTGATGTTTATCTAAATGTATAAAGATGGTTCAAGTGTGCAGTAACACTACACAGCTGCATACATTAGAAGCTTTCTCTACACAGCATGACACATACACAGTTACAGTAGTCAGCAATTGCTGGATTCAAACCTCCTAATTATTTATAGATCTCATGGTCAAGTTAAACCATGCTGTGCCCCGCCCTGCCCCCAAATCTCACCCACCCCTACTAGCCCTAAATTTATAACTCTAAAAATACTCCCTCTCTCACTAGAACCAATCAACAACTCTCCAGGCATTATCAGGACCCTCCCTACCTACCTATCGTAATTATCCTTCTACTCAAGTTGATCAAAAGTCAAAGCTAATAATTAGCCAATGCCTCTGTTATTGGCCATGAAACCTTTCAAATTAATGTTATTATACTGACTACTACCCTTGATGATGATTCCATATCTTCTCACCACCTACGAAAATCTGTCCTACCTAGGATACCACTTCAAGAAGCCAAACCACCACTCCAATAATACAAATTAAATTAGACCACTTAATAATCCCCCTTACGACTAACTCCTTGGATGCAAAATACCACCATTCCATTAGATCCAGATATATCAACCCCAAAACCAAGAATTACCTAAGACTAATATTTATATTCCTGAAGCTCACAATTAGACTACATGGCAACCTCATAAGAGATGGGGACATTCATCCAAATCATGCCCCAACTTCACTAGTTGATCCTAGCTCCAATTCTACTGTTTCCACTAACTTACAAGCTTTAAATAGAGCTTTGAACTCACTCCTGGTCAGTCACCTAAATATTAGAAGCTTAAATAATAAGGTCTACCACCTGCATGCACTCTTAGATACACATTCCCCGGATATACTATGTCTTACTGAAACCTGGCTAAAACCATCAACAAGAGATAACGAGGTTTTACCCCCAAGTTATAACATACTAAGGTTAGACCGCACCACTAGGAAGGGAGGAGGGGTAGCTGTACTATACAAAACTACTCTAGATGTGACCTCTGATTCCACACAACTACCCTGTGTTGATAATGCTGAAATTCTCATTACCAAGCTTCAAATTAATAAAAACAAAAGTATAAACATAGCCTGTGTCGACACTCCCCCAGGTAATAATGCAAACACCCTAAAATATATCCTCTCTTGGCTGCCTAGTAACTACCCTCAGGAAACCATTGTTCTAGGAGACTTCAACATTGACTGGAATATTTATTCCTCAGAATCTCCTACCATCCATGTAAATCTATATGGATTTACTCAGATCATATCCTCCCCTACTAGGATCAGTAAACCTAACAACAAAGATAGTATCCTAGATTGGATACTCATTAATAGCCATCCCCACATGCATAGGGCTGGTACCCTACCTTAAGACATAAGTGACCACTTTCTTACACAAAAAAATCTATCACCCTAGATAAAAAAAAACATTTACTGCCTTTTACAACAGAAGCATCAAAACAATCCACAAAAGTTTTGGGCAGGCATAAATAAACTTATTCACACAGGGCAATCCACAACTCCTTTCCCCTCGGCTACCATCCAAAAACCTTTGAAAGATGTTGCCAATACATTTAATAGTTTCTTCACAGAAACTATCCAGTCACTAGCTAACCAACTATCTCACAGTTGCCCGAGTCCAAACACAATCACACCTAGTTCTCAACTCCCCTTTAACTTTCAACCAGTTTCCACATCACTTATCCATGCCCTAATCAAGAAACTAAAACCATGCCCTAATCAAGAAACTAAAACCAACCACCCTTGCAGCAGATCTCATCCCAACCGAGTATCTACAAAAAGTTGTGGATGCCATAGCATACCCGATTTCTAGCCTGATCAATGGAACTATATCAGAAGCCATTATCCCCTCCATCTGGAAGACATCCCATGTTATTCCACTCCACAAAGGGGGCAGTTCCACTGAACTTTCAAATTACAGACCTATAGCTATTTTGTCACCCCTGGCTAAAATTATGGAGAAGTGCATCCATAAACAACTCCTGAGCCATCTTATTCAGGACAATCTTCTGGCTAACACGCAGCATGGTTTCAGACTGTTCCATAGTACATCCACGGCCCTCCTCTCCTTCTCCAATGTTATTAATCAAAACCAAAACAACAATAAGCTTTCTTCTGCCCTCTTTCTTGATCTCTCTCCAAAGCCTTCAGTATGGTCAACCACCAACTACTCATACACACACTTAAAATTATTCCCCTAGATGTCATCCAATGGTTCAAATCTTATCTGAGTGGTAGACAACAGGCTGTACTATGGCAGAACAAACTATCTTCCCTTCTACCTATCACCCTTGGGGTCCCTCAGGGCTCTATATTAGGACCCTATTATTTTTTATCTTTATTAATGACCTGTACACAGTCATCCCAACAGCAACCTGCATTCAATATGTGAATGACTCCATTTTGATTTGCTCTGTCACCTCCCCTTTAAATCTGCAGACTCTATCCCAAAATGTTTTAATACTGTCGAAAATTGGCTCTGTAATCAGTCTCCTATTAAATCCTAACAAAATGAAGCTGCTGCTTTTCTCCCCCACTTGTAAAGACTCATCTCCAACCTTTACTATAAAATCTAACAATGGCACTGTCTTTGTCCCAGACCCCTGTACCAAACTCTTAGGTGTAACAGTTGATAATAACCACAAGTTTTATACCCATATTAATCAAACTATTAAAAAAGTTAATAAAAACTTAGCTCACTATACAAGATCAAACCTTTCCTCACTCCACTAGCTAGGATGGTAATTGCCCATACACATCTACTTTTCACCCTCCTTTATGCATCCCCTCTCTTCACGAACTTGAGTAAGTCTGACTTTAATAAACTCTCTAGCTGTTTTAATCATATTGCTAGATTTGCCACTGGAGCAGCATACAGAACACACAACTGTCTGAACCTAAAGAATCTAGGGTGGCTAGAATTGCCTATCCAACTTCAGTACAATCAGCTAATAGTAGCACATAAAATTCTCTACCAACCTGAAAACACACCCGTGCTTACAAAAAGTATCACCCCTTACAGCAACCTCAAGACACTTCGCTCATCCAACAAATTACTAGTCCAAACCCTCAAAAGCAACAACTCATCTGGAGACTCTCTATATGCCAACTCTGTTGGCAAAATATGGAACTCACTTCCTGCTGAGCTTACTTAAGAACTCATTCCAACCCAATCTGATAAAAATCTAAAACAGTACTTTAAAAGGCAATGGTTATGTCCTTGCTCTAATCCTGACTAACTCTGGCAATATAAACTTGTGCTAAAGAGGTCTTTTGGCCACCCCTACATTTCTTCCTAATTGATATAATATAACAAATCAGATTTATATATGACAGAATGAATGACTTTTATCCTATGCATTGTATCTGTAACAGTGCTTTAACTTGTTTAATGTAACAGTTTTTTTGTATGTATGTATGGAGCTTTTCTCCCCGGGCATCCACTGAAAATTAGCAAGTATCCAGTCAGACTATCCCGGTCAATAAATGTAAAATAAAATAAAATAAATAAATAAATATATTTACTTACTAATTCTAGAGAGCACCATACCAACACAACACCAGAGGATAAGTTATACTGCAACTGTGATGTAGTTCATTTTTAACTGCATGATGTAACCATTGTGTTTCCAAAACCGAACATTTCCTGTGGGTAATAGAAATTTATAGAGTAGACCTATGGTAGTGAAAATATTATTTAACCAATGTGGAAGTTAAATCCCCAACATAACTAATCTATATAATACAGAATTAGCCACAAGTGCCACAGGAGATGTCGGACTCATAAGGAGACACTTTTAACAGGATGAGCTCATCATTTTGTTGCAGAGAAGATGTTTGTGGTAAAACTGGGATAAGGGGATGGTGGAATACTCATCCAGGTTAAAATTTTCCCATGACTGGAAGTTGATACAGTACATCTGTTCAGAAAGCTATATGTTCCTGACATTGCAGCTGCACATTCAATTCACCACTATGAGAAATGAATGTCCAAAACAGTCTAATAAACATTCTAATAAACAAATTAATCTAGTTACACAGTCTTCAGAACACAGTATTAGCCGTGAGCTCCACTTACAACATTGACTGCTAATGGAAGAGAGTGTACTTTTGATATGATGACCTCATCAGTGTGTTACAGAGAGGATGGTTCTAGTAAAAGTGGGATAAAGTGCAGAGGGAGCTGTGTCCAAAGTTAAATTTATTCTCCTAGGTGGTAGTGGATACAGCTAATTTGACATTGAGGCATTACTTATCTGTCATTAGAACCCAGCCCCCACAAAACACACACAAGTTTACTGTTATGAGAACTGAATCTCCTCCCTCTCTAGTCACATAATCTAGAGAACCACAGGAGAAGTTTGAGTTTAATGATGTCAAAGTGCACATTTGTAATTAGTAAAATGTCACTGTTTGGAACATCTGTTACTTTGCATCACAGGTCTTGGGACAAATGCATGTGTGTGGACAGGCCAGTGTAGCAACACTGTGTTTGTCCCATTTAATGATCATACTTGTCTGTTAAGATTTATATACTGTCACTCATGTACATTATGTTACTGTGAGAGACATGCACCTGTGTCACAGTATGGGGTGCAATGATAAATCACAATTTTAAAACAGTATATTATCAAGCAAGCATTCATGCCAGTTCATTCTGAGATAATTGCATGCAAATAGGAAACATTTATAGTGTCACTGTCACTTGCTTTGCCTCATGCTTGCACAATGTGCCTTGACAATACAAACAGGCACTTCCTAAATATGACAATACACTGCTGAAAAACAGTGATGGATTATGTCTGAAAAGTTTACAACACCATTGTAACACAGTTGCAAGTGTAACCATTGGAGAGAAGACATACATTAACAGAGTGACTTCACTGAGTTAACATCATTCTGAAATCCAGATACATTGTCTTCAAAATTCAATAAAGGCATACAGATGTTGTACAACATACACAACAAATTATTTATTGCAAATGTTTGTATTCTCTCCCTGAATGGCAGTGCTGTGAAGCTCATTTCCACTGCTGATGGCTAAGTATTAGCACATGGGTAATCATACCTTGAGGTGTTGAACTTAGAATGGGAATTAGCAGTAGTCTATGGCACTCAGTGCCAACTTTCACATGAATAAACAATATATACACACAACCATACCTGAATCTGATGGAATATAAAACAGATATGTGTTATGGTCGTGCTTCATGTGTCATGATTTACATATTTGTCATACCAGTCGCAGTTTTTCAATACTGATATGTATGGTACAGGTGTATTATAAAACACATGAGGGGCCAAGCATGTTACTGCTGAAGGAAACATGGCTTATGGAAACCAACTGGAATCAAAGAGCATTAGTGGATGACACACACAACGGCTGTGCAGAAGTGGATAGCCGGTGACAGGAAAACACATACAGGCATAGTATGATATTACTTTGTGGTTTTCATTGTCATCATAATTACTCAGGCAAGATCTGTAAAAGATAGTCTTTACAAAAGGGAGGAAGTAAATTAAAAGAGCAGCAGGATAATAGTATGTTAAGGAAATGAGTAGTCAAAAGTCACACCCACAAGAGTCATACAAAACATTCAAAACAGTTTGGTATACAACTAGATTCAAACCTTGACGGTATTCTAAGAAAAAATCTGCAGACCTGAGCATTATCTAACTATACCATATATTAACTCTATTTTCATAAAGTTAAAATATGATAACAGATTGCAGACAATGAGCATGTATGTATTAATCTTCATTAGCTTTTTATTTATTATTTGTTTACCAGGAAAGTAAGACTTGTAACAAGGCAATTTTCTACAGAGGACCAGCAATGTCTTTGCAATATGGGATGAAATTGGAGCACACAGAAGAAAACCACAGAAACGACATGCAGACTCCACACAGAAGGCAACCCAGCTAAGAATCAAACCGGAGAACCTCTTGCTGTGAGGCAACAATGCAAACCACTGTACCACTGCACTTCATGACAACTGCATGCTGTACATTCAACTCCTCAGCTTTTTCAACAGAACATTAGCCTGAATATACGTAGCTAAGCACAGTAGCACAAAGGGCACCAGCATAATGCATCCGAAAGCAGAAACTCACATGATTTTGTCATACTCTGTGTCCTTTCATTTAGCCTGAGCTGCGGTTGCTGCTCGGCACTAAACCTGCAGAGGAAAAAGACTGATGACACAGAAGGGAGGAGATACACAAATGGGTGGAGAGGGAGACAGGGACCATCTGACGGAAGCAGAATAATGTTGAATTAACACAATATGTAGGCAACAGCTACACATCAAAACAATCAATGACACTGCTAATGCCTGGATTAGATCCCTCGAACTATTTAGAAAAAAGAATTGTATACACACGAGCATTATCACAACATGCCATAAAGAATCACCTCCTTCACACTGTTCAGATCACTCAATTAAAGAGACAACAAAAACCTACTGAAGCAGAAGGGGTTAACAGGAAGGGAGAGAGAGAGAGAGAGAGGGAAAGGCGGAAACAGAGGGAGAGAAATAGCAACAGTGTTACTCGTGCTTATTACTTCATTATTACTCTGTCATGCTCTGCGCAATAAAGGACTTACTATTGGAAGTAAGAGGGGATAGGAGATTACAACTAACATGAAGACATAAGAAGGAAAAGGGTGGCTTATTAATTCTCCCTGTTGGGGGATGGAATGCTTTTACAAATGGTTTCTTACTGTACTATTCAAATGGTGCGTTAATAAAATGTAAATGGAGAGAAGTACATATGTTTACAATTAACCATATAATAGGGATATGAAATCTCATGAAATAATAATTTGACATACAGCTGTATTCGAACCTATTCAAAAATATCAGTCTAGAGAGAGAAGAATTACCTCAGCATACCACATAGGTGCTTGTAGGTCACTGCATCCAGCAGCCTAACAGCTACTAGAGCAACTGTTTCAAAGCAGTGCCCTTATTCTGCCTTCACTGTATTCCCACAGCTGAATGAATTTAAGCACATTTGCATGAAAGTAACCAGACTACTGTGGCTGAAACTAAAATCTTCATCTATTGCCATAGAACGTGAAATGGCATTCATCGTCACTCAGCATTGTTGCCTGATGCCAAACTCTGCGTAAATGCCGAGGACAAAAATGAGCCATTTCTGACCATGTGTGTTGTGTATGATTCTATTTTTTGACAGATTAAACATGTAAAAAAAGGATTTGATAGGACAGTGGTGAAAATGGCGGTGACAAGCAGAATACAGGACACAGGGGAAAGAATACAGGAATATGCAGGAGCGTGGTGGGACAGCACCATAGCTGTTCACTTCTTCACAATACAAATGGACAACTGTGCAAAGAATTTCATGACATTGGAGAGTGACCATAAAGGAATGGATTGATAGCAACAGAATAATGGTGTACGGCCTATTGGACCAGACTGAGTGCGTCAAGGTGACATGTATGTGAAGTGTAGAACTACGTATGAGGCAGGATGTTTTATTTGGACAGCTGCCCATTTTTTTTTTCATTTTTTTTTTTGATAGAGAGTGGAATGTAGGGGAAGGTGCTTAGAAATGAGAGGATTGGGTAGGTAGGTAGGGTCGATTAGGTAGCAGGTGCCAACATACAGAACAAACAAGGATGGCAGACACAAAAGCCACTGTCAATGACCTCTAGTTGACTAAATTTGCAGATGATTGCAAATTAGGAGCAGTCATAGAAACCCCTGCTGACACAAATGTTCTCCAGGAAGGCTAACACAAACAAATAACTGGTGTCAGAACCATGGGCTAAAACGAAATGCCAAGAAATGCAGAACAATATCTTTCGGGAAGCCATCCATCCCATGGTCGCTATCATGTTGACAACATCCCCTAAGAGCTCACCCAGTAGTTATGGACATGGGGGCAAAAATAGACAATAATCAAGCCTTTGATCATCACGTCTACAGTAGTGAGGAAATCATTCTATGCTGTACAACGTATAAACAAAGATATGACATCTATATCCAAGGAGGTCGTTGTTCCACTGTATTCGGCATTTATCAGACCTATCATTGAATATAATTCCTCCTTTGGTATATACCTAACCAGACACATCCAACAATTGCAACATCCATAGAGGTTCCTCACTAAAAGAATGCAGGGCATAGGTAACATCTTCTACATAGACCATCTCAAGGCCCTATACCTGTACTCTGTCTCCTACAGGCATCTATGCCTGGCATACAAGGCATTGTTATATTCCACTTGATGAACCTAAAGCATATCCATAAAACAAACAGTGCCAGAATTACCTATTCTAAAGATTTAAACATTGCCTGTGATAATAATAGGACCTGCTGGAGAGACAGATATGTGTCCTAGAGACTACCCCATCTATGGAACAGGCTCCCCATCCATGTGAAGCAGAGTTCGTCCCTAACCCAATTCAAGTGTAACTTGGACAATCAGTTGGGGAACAGGAAATTGATCACTGGTTTTGCACCTATGTCTCTAATAGACATAGGCAGCCTTTTAATGTTTCAACTCCTAGGTCTCTGTTTGTAAATGTTTCATCTCCCAAGACCATGCTTGCACTTATCAAGGGTACCAGAACTTGTCAGAGATTTGGGATGCAGGGCTAGGCTTAAAAAGGCTTCTGTTGTCATTAGTCTAGTACACACCTATAAACCTATGAAAAGGTTGGGGGAACGCAATGATTGGGGATAGGTAAGAGACCTTGGAGACACATCCATGTCCAGCTTGAGAACAGTCAGAATCTAGTCCTCACATTCACAGCTGTCATCACTGCCTCCTTTGTCAGTTGCCTGGGTCAGTGCCAGATGTGGCATCTTTTTCACAATACAATTCAGGGCCTTTTCAACCTTGCTGATTTAAGCACTGAGGTCATTCTCCATTATGCCCTCAACCAGCCCTAACAGCTCCTGTAGGGTGACAAAATCACTAACTCCACTACTCCTGCTCCTAGTGAGTACCACTGCATCCACCACCTAGGCAGAGCTACCTGACTCAGGTGGAACATGTAGGGAAGGAGTTGTGGAGGCAGTGCTGACAGAATGAAACCCAGATGTGCTGGGTGTCTGTCCTGCCTGTGGTGGTGCCACTGCAGCTACTTGTGGAGTGTGGCAATCTGAACCTCAGTGGACAGTGTAACTCCCTCTTCTGATGGTCAATTTGTTTTCAGCAGTAATGTATTAACAAATAAAAGTATATATATATATATATATATATATATATATATATATATATATATATGTATAAAGAGAGAGATAGGGAGGGGAGACAAAAAAGAGAGAATTAGATCAATGACATCACATTACTTAATTATTTCAATACATAAAACAATATGAGAAATACTTAGTACATATTGGCTATATCCAGATATGATGAGAATCATTAATGTGTCATAAAATCAATCACAATGGCATGATCAGTCTAATAGAATCATGTATTTCATTGTTCCCTATCCAATATTTGTTTTCAAAGGTAATACTTGCATTTACCAAAATGTGATTGTTAATGTCATTTAGTACTGCAGCTAATGTGATTGTTAATGTCGTGTAGTATTGCAGTTAATGTGATTGCTAATGTCATGTAGTATTGCAGTTAATGTGATTGCTAATGTCATGTAGCATTGCAGTTAATGTGATTGCTAATGTCATGTCATGTAGTATTGCAGTTAATGCGATTGTTAATGTCATATAGTATTGCAGGTAATGTGACTGCTAATGTCATGTAGTATTGCAGTTAATGTGATTGCTAACGTCATGTAGTATTGCAGTTAATGTGACTGCTAATGTCATGTAGTATTGCAGTTAATGTGATTGCTATTGTCATGTAGTATTGCAGTTAATGTGATTGCTAATGTCATGTAGTATTGCAGTTAATGCGATTCCTAATGTCATGTAGTATTGCAGTTAATGTGACTGCTAATGTCATGTAGTATTGCAGTTAATGTGATTGCTAATGTCATGTAGTATTGCAGTTAATGTGATTGCTAATGTCATGTAGCATTGCAGTTAATGTGATTGCTAATGTCATGTCATGTAGTATTGCAGTTAATGCAATTGCTAATGTCATGTAGTACTGCAGTTAATGTGATTGCTAATGTCATGTAGTATTGCAGTTAATGTGATTGCTAATGTCATGTAGTATTGCAGTTAATGTGACTGCTAATGTCATGTAGTATTGCAGTTAATGTGATTGCTAATGTCATGTAGTATTGCAGTTAATGTGATTGCTAATGTCATGTAGTATTGCAGTTAATGTGACTGCTAATGTCATGTAGTATTGCAGTTAATGTGATTGCTAATGTCATGTAGCATTGCAGTTAATGTGATTGCTAATGTCATGTCATGTAGTATTGCAGTTAATGCAATTGCTAATGTCATGTAGTACTGCAGTTAATGTGATTGCTAATATGTAGTATTGCAGTTAATGTGATTGCTAATGTCATGTAGTATTACAGTTAATGTGACTGCTAATGTCATGTAATATTGCAGTTAATGTGATTGCTAATGTCATGTAGTATTGCAGTTAATGTGACTGCTAATGTCATGTAGTATTGCAGTTAATGTGACTGCTAATGTCATGTAGTATTGCAGTTAATGTGACTGCTAATGTCATGTAGTATTGCAGGTAATGTGACTGCTAATGTCATGTAGTATTGCAGTTAATGTGATTGCTAACGTCATGTAGTATTGCAGTTAATGTGACTGCTAATGTCATGTAGTATTTCAGTTAATGTGATTGCTATTGTCATGTAGTATTGCAGTTAATGCGATTGCTAATGTCATGTAGTATTGCAGTTAATGTGACTGCTAATGTCATGTAGTATTGCAGTTAATGTGATTGCTAATGTCATGTAGTATTGCAGTTAATGTGATTGCTAATGTCATGTAGCATTGCAGTTAATGTGATTGCTAATGTCATGTCATGTAGTATTGCAGTTAATGCAATTGCTAATGTCATGTAGTACTGCAGTTAATGTGATTGCTAATGTCATGTAGTATTGCAGTTAATGTGATTGCTAATGTCATGTAGTATTGCAGTTAATGTGACTGCTAATGTCATGTAGTATTGCAGTTATTGTGACTGCTAATGTCATGTAGTATTGCAGTTAATGTGATTGCTAATGTCATGTAGTATTGCAGATAATGTGACTGCTAATGTCATGTAGTATTGCAGTTAATGCGATTGCTAATGTCATGTAGTATTGCAGTTAATGCGATTGCTAATGTCATGTAGTATTGCAGTTAATGTGATTGCTAACGTCATGTAGTATTGCAGTTAATGTGACTGCTAATGTCATGTAGTATTGCAGTTAATGTGATTGCTATTGTCATGTATTGCAGTTAATGTGATTGCTAATGTCATGTAGTATTGCAGTTAATGTGATTGCTAATGTCATGTAGTATTGCAGTTAATGTGACTGCTAATGTCATGTAGTATTGCAGTTAATGTGATTGCTAATGTCATGTAGCATTGCAGTTAATGTGATTGCTAATGTCATGTCATGTAGTATTGCAGTTAATGCAATTGCTAATGTCATGTAGTATTGCAGTTAATGTGATTGCTAATGTCATGTAGTATTGCAGTTAATGTGATTGCTAATGTCATGTAGTATTGCAGTTAATGTGACTGCTAATGTCATGTAGTATTGCAGTTAATGTGATTGCTAATGTCATGTAGCATTGCAGTTAATGTGATTGCTAATGTCATGTCATGTAGTATTGCAGTTAATGCAATTGCTAATGTCATGTAGTACTGCAGTTAATGTGATTGCTAATATGCAGTATTGCAGTTAATGTGATTGCTAATGTCATGTAGTATTACAGTTAATGTGACTGCTAATGTCATGTAGTATTGCAGTTAATGTGATTGCTAATGTCATGTAGTATTGCAGTTAATGTGATTGCTAATGTCATGTAGTATTGCAGTTAATGTGACTGCTAATGTCATGTAGTATTGCAGTTAATGTGACTGCTAATGTCATGTAGTATTGCAGTTAATGTGACTGCTAATGTCATGTAGTATTGCAGGTAATGTGACTGCTAATGTCATGTAGTATTGCAGTTAATGTGATTGCTAACGTCATGTAGTATTGCAGTTAATGTGACTGCTAATGTCATGTAGTATTTCAGTTAATGTGATTGCTATTGTCATGTAGTATTGCAGTTAATGTGATTGCTAATGTCATGTAGTATTGCAGTTAATCTGACTGCTAATGTCATGTAGTATTGCAGTTAATGTGATTGCTAATGTCATGTAGTATTGCAGTTAATGTGATTGCTAATGTCATGTAGCATTGCAGTTAATGTGATTGCTAATGTCATGTCATGTAGTATTGCAGTTAATGCAATTGCTAATGTCATGTAGTACTGCAGTTAATGTGATTGCTAATGTCATGTAGTATTGCAGTTAATGTGATTGCTAATGTCATGTAGTATTGCAGTTAATGTGACTGCTAATGTCATGTAGTATTGCAGTTATTGTGACTGCTAATGTCATGTAGTATTGCAGTTAATGTGATTGCTAATGTCATGTAGTATTGCAGTTAATGTGACTGCTAATGTCATGTAGTATTGCAGTTAATGCGATTGCTAATGTCATGTAGTATTGCAGTTAATGCGATTGCTAATGTCATGTAGTATTGCAGTTAATGTGATTGCTAACGTCATGTAGTATTGCAGTTAATGTGACTGCTAATGTCATGTAGTATTGCAGTTAATGTGATTGCTATTGTCATGTATTGCAGTTAATGTGATTGCTAATGTCATGTAGTATTGCAGTTAATGCGATTGCTAATGTCATGTAGTATTGCAGTTAATGTGACTGCTAATGTCATGTAGTATTGCAGTTAATGTGATTGCTAATGTCATGTAGTATTGCAGTTAATGTGATTGCTAATGTCATGTAGCATTGCAGTTAATGTGATTGCTAATGTCATGTCATGTAGTATTGCAGTTAATGCAATTGCTAATGTCATGTAGTACTGCAGTTAATGTGATTGCTAATGTCATGTAGTATTGCAGTTAATGTGATTGCTAATGTCATGTAGTATTGCAGTTAATTTGACTGCTAATGTCATGTAGTACTGCAGTTAATGTGATTGCTAATGTCATGTAGTATTGCAGTTAATGTGATTGCTAATGTCATGTAGTATTGCAGTTAATGTGACTGCTAATGTCATGTAGTATTGCAGTTAATGTGACTGCTAATGTCATGTAGTATTGCAGTTAATGTGATTGCTAATGTCATGTAGTATTGCAGTTAATGTGACTGCTAATGTCATGTAGTATTGCAGTTAATGCGATTGCTAATGTCATGTAGTATTGCAGTTAATGTGACTGCTAATGTCATGTAGTATTGCAGTTAATGTGACTGCTAATGTCATGTAGTATTGCAGTTAATGCGATTGCTAATGTCATGTAGTATTGCAGTTAATGTGACTGCTAATGTCATGTAGTATTGCAGTTAATGCGATTGCTAATGTCATGTAGTATTGCAGTTAATATCTGTTTGCAGGTAAGGAACCCACACCAAGTTATCTGATGTACTCATTGCCTAATGCAATCGCCAAGAGCTACTGGCCCAGGCACGTATACTTGATAAAAAATATAAGGTACGCCTGTTCAAGATGATATAGAGTGATGGACTGAAAATACTTCTCAGCAATGCATTCAGACCTGGTGCATACTTATCTTGTGCCTCTCTGAGGTGAGTTAGTCGCTCCTGATATTCCCCGTGCTTTTCTGCTATCTCTGCTGCAGCTGTACATAGAGAAAGGAAACCAACAGGTATATGAAAGAATACTGAAGTAACCGTGTTGGCTGGCTAGATAATTAATGGCATGTCATAGGCAGGTTATGGGTCAGTATACTTATACTACTGAGGGGTGTTTGAAGCCTTAAATTCATCCTCCCATCAGCTCTGGAGGTCCCACTTGCACCTTCTCATAGCATTGCATTGCTGCCCAGGGTATGGGACGCCCACTGCATTGGAAACAGCCTTGGTCAAGCTATGAAAAGCCTCACAGCCTTATACGAACACATAGTATTATCTACAGCAGCGTCCAGCTGTAGCACATCATGAGGAGGTGTCACAACAATCCTGGACTCCTCAACTCCCCACCTTTGTGCTCTAAATGGAAAACCATCCATACCTTTGACAGCCTTATCTGCAGCAGTTAACCTAGAAACATGGGTCTGAACTGGTGCCAGTTCAAATCTCAGATTAACAGATTGTGCACAAGATGCACAGGGTGGCCACCTGCATTTGCACAATTAGAAGCACAGCAATGGCTTGACAGACACATTGGCAGTAATTGCATCCAAATGCAAAGAAGGCATAATATGGCAGTGAGATCTGGCCATGTGTGGTACTCAGACTATTAACACATATTCTACTGTTAAAAAGTTATATGTTTTATGGCGTTTGTTATAATTATGTATGACATGTGACATACTGGGCTGTTGAGAGTAACACACTGGTAGGATTGTGTAGTACCACCTGGGAATCGAACCTATGAGGAAAAAAAGATAAAATGTTAACTATTACTTACTAATTGTGATTGCCACAGGAAAGCTTACATTTATGGTGGTAATTAGATTTCAGATGCATGCAGTTACATAACCTAACACGTGGTGTGTTACATTACATACATACTTTACAAGACATACTGTCATAAACACATAGTTATGATATGCGAGAACTCAATTATAACAAAAATACTGTACACATCATCCATATGCATGTGCATTCTGCATTACATATCATCGTTATGTTAACATAATTTACACACATCATATTGGGCCAGTTTATCAAGCAGTAATGACAACATGTGGCATGCATGAGGTGTGTACAACAGAAGATGTGGTAGTACAGGTATGATATCATGATAGAGAAAACTAGCATGGGAAGGTAGCAGTAAAATAGCCAATACCACAAAGACCAAGGTCCATGCAGCATATGGTAATGTATCAGCACAAACATAAATGAAAAGCAGTGGTTGTACAAAGCACTGATGCATCACACTTAGAATTGTGTGAAGTGTAACAATGTGGTGCAACACAATAAACAACATGCAGAAGAATGTGTAATTACAAACATTCCAAGGACTGGTAAAAAAAGCTCACATTTCCATGCCTGACACAAACTGCCATATGCAAGGCAATGCTTTGATGCACAGGTCATTGTTGCAACATGACTCAGGCAGCGTTAAGAATATGTTCAATAAAGGAGATCATCAATGGCAGTGGCTACAGAACAAACTTGCAACATGCAGCAATGTTGGGGATGCAGCAACATAGGTATACATATAGGACTCAGGCATTTGGTCGCAATGCTTGGTGGTTGACATCTGAGCATACTTTCTTTGGTCAACAAATCAATAAGGCTGACAGCAAGAATGTCACCCACAGAATATTGACAATGCAAATGTTAGCATGTTACCACTCATGCACTGAGAAAGAACCGTGGCACATGCACATTTCAAACAATGATAAAAGAATATAATAAAGAACCGTGGCACATGCACATTTCAAACAATGATAAAAGAATATAATAAAGAACCGTGGCACATGCACATTTCAAACAATGATAAAAGAATATAATAAAGAACCGTGGCACATGCACATTTCAAACAATGATAAAAGAATATAATAAAGAACCATAGCACATGCACATTTCAAACAATGATAAAAGAATATAATAAAGAACCGTGGCACATGCACATTTCAAACAATGATAAAAGAATATAATAAAGAACCGTGGCACATGCACATTTCAAACAATGATAAAAGAATATAATAAAGAACCATGGCACATGCACATTTCAAACAATGATAAAAGAATATAATATAATTTTTTGCAGGGGGTAAGCCCCCTGCACCCTCCCCACACCTCCTGCTAATTATATATACTAACTCCAAGATCACACTGTCCCGAGGAAAGGCAATATTCTCCTACTCTGGGATTACTGATTTAGCAAACTTGTTGACCAATTGCATTTGTCCACCAAATGTGGTCAATTAAACAGATATTAACCACCTAGCCTTTCTGAGAAAACACCTGAGTCCCACTTATATATATATATATATATATATATATATATATATATATATATATGTGTGTGTGTGTGTGTGTGTGTGTGTGTGTGTGTGTATTGATATGGATAATTAACTATAGTGCTAATAATTGAATTTGTTATGCCTTGTGGGTGTCTCAGGGATCCTATGTAGCACAAATATCACCATGTCAGTTACAAATCAATCCCATATGATGGATAATGTCATTCAAGTAGCAAAACCCTAAATGATATGTCCTCCTCTGATTCCCCCACTGTTGATGAGGGTTGAAATAACACTCATCATCATCATCAAGCCTCTTTTTCCAATTTTCTACATGAGCTTGGGGTATCATGTTACTGTCGCCATCTATTTTGATTGAATGCCTCACTCCTGCCTCTTCAAAACTTATGCCTAACTGTCACAGATCTTCTCTTAACAATCTATCCACCTCTTTGCTGGATGCCCTCATTTCCTCTCACCTTTTTCCTGTCTGTCCCAAATATTCTTCACCAGATTGTCTTCTGCTTTTCTGAACGTGTCCACACCAGCATAATCTGTTCTCTTTGATCTTTTCTGCAATTGGAGCTAATTTGGCTTCTGCTATGTCCTCATTTCTTTGTCTGCCCTGCAGTGTCCATTCTACCACACTTTTCAAGGACTTCATTTCTATCACCTCTAGCTTTCTTATCTCCTCTGCCTTTATTGCTCAGGTTTCTGTTTCATACAGAAGTACTGGTCGCACCACTGTTTTGCATACCTTACTTTTCAGCTTCTTTGACATTCTTCTGTCATACACTATATCTGACACTATATACCAGTTGGCTGCAGCCCCTTTGAGTCTAGCTTTGACCTCTATACTCAGAATTTATCTTCTCCCCGACCATCTCTCTCACATACTTGAAGCTGTTAACCTGTTCCACTATTTTCCCTTCTATCTTAATTCTCAGCTTATTCTGATTTTCTCAATTTGCTGAAATTACCACTGTCGTATCTGTAATTAGTTTCATAGGTTCATAGGTTTATACTAGGCTATCTGCCCTAAGGCATTTATAAGCCTAGCCCAAAGTTTTGTGGCTTACGCCACCCCTTATATGAAAAAAATACTGTACCCATTAGTTTGTTGTGCCTCTGTCCAGCAGTGACACAGAGATGATTCCCGGGGTAAACCTATGATCTCCCATCCACAGGTCAAGATTTCTCTTGAACAGAGCCAGCGAGGTGCTCTGCCTCACATGGACCGGGATTTTATTCCACAGCATAGGGAGTCTCTGAGTGATAAATCTATCCCTCCAGCATGTCCTATTTATATCCGTGCTAAGGTTTAAATCGCTTGCTCTAGTGGTTTTGGTGGATTTGGATTTTTTGAGGTGGAGCATGTCCATTAATTCTGGGTTGGTCATGGCCTTGTATGTCAGGCACATGTCACCTCTGAGCAGACGGTATGCGACTGAATAGAGCTGGAGTTTCTTCAATCTGGCAGCATATGACAGATTTTGGAGTCCCTTTATCCTTTTGGTGAGGAACTTTTGGGGTCTCTCCAATTGCTGCAGATGTCGGGTGAGATACATCCCGAATGGGGCATTGTACTCGATCATTGGTCTGATAAGTGAAGAGTACAGGGGAACAATGACCTCACTAGATCTGGATCATCCCCTGTGTCTTCAGTTTTGCATTCCGTTCCCCTATCCTTTGCTGAAGTTCTTGCTCAGAGTTTGCTAGTAATGCCACATTATCTGCATACAGCAACTTTGTTGATCTGTCCCCTCTGACCTGTTTACTAGCATAGTCCATCACCAGTATGAACAGCAGTGAGCTCAGAGCTGAATCTTGGTGCATATCTACTCCCACCGGGAACCCTTCTTTGAGATTAAATGCTGTTCGTAATTGAGTCATTGGGTCCTTGTAGATAGCCTGCACTAATTCTATAAACGTTTTTGGGTTCTACAAATGTTTCTTGGGTTGAAATGACACTGTCATGTAAAAAAAATAAACATACTCCACTTAGTAGTAAACATATACAAGGCATCATGTAGCATTAAACCTGAGGTATAACTCACAGCAAATAAGATATAAACATACTGGTTGGGCAAAGCAGATGTCCTGTGCAGGTGAAAAAGATCTCATAAGTTCATAGGTTCATAGGTAGGCATTAGGCTATCGGCCCAATGGCTTACGTAAGCCTAGCCAGCAAGGTACCATAGCTTACGCCACCCAAGAAAGTTATTTTCCTGTGCCACTGTCCAGCAGAGACACAGAAGTGATCCCCGGGGTGTATTTCCTATTTCCCATCCACTCATCAAGATTTTTCTTGAAGAGTGCTAATGAAGAACTTTGCTTGACATAGATGGGTAGCTTGTTCCAGAGTATAGGAAGTCTCTGGGACAGGAATCTATCCGTCCAGCATGTCCTGTTTATTGTAGTGACAAGGTTTAGGTCCCTAGAGCGTGTAGCTCAGAGGGATTGGGATTTCTTTAGGTGTAGCATGTCCAACAGCTCTGGGTTTGACATAGCTTTATATGTTAGGCAGAGATCACCTCGGAGTAGGCGATATGCTACTGAGTAAAGCTGGAGTTTTTTGAGGCAGTCAGTGTAGGGCATTTGTTTGAGGCCAGTAATCCTCTTTGTGAAGTACTTCTAAGGCCTTTCCAGCTGCTGCAGATGTCTTGTGAGGTACATTCCAAAAGGGGCATTGTACTCTATAATGGATCTAATGAGTGATGAGTAGAGGGGAACAATGACCTCTTTTTTCCTGGATGAGAACCCTTTTATGATGAGGTGTGCCACTTAGAAGGACTTCCTGACTACTGTGGCAATGTGACTATCAAAGGAGAGATGACTCTCCACCTGGGTCCCAAGGTCTCTTATCATGCATTTGGTGTTAAGTAGATTGCTGCCTATGTGGTAGTTCATGGGTACAGAGATTTTACCAAAGGGGATGACACTGCACTTTTTGGCATTGAGCTTGAGGCCATGGCTCTGACAACAGGCATCTGTCTCAGTGAGTCCCTTCTGTAGGATGTCCACATCATTTGGGGACTTGACTATGGGTCCTAGTTTGCAGTCATCTGTGAACTTCATTAGCCAGAGGCCTTCTGTGTTAGCCTGTACTTCAGAGAAGTAGATACCAAACAGGAAAGGTCCCAGGACGGAACCCTGTGGTACTCCACTTGTCACTGATTTCAGGTCAGATTTGGAGTCTGCAACTTTTACAGTGTGGGTTCTGTCAGTGAGCCAGTTGGCAGCCCATCTTGTGACATAGAGATTTATACCTAGTTTAGTGAGTTTAGCTATAATTCCAGCATGGGGGATGGTGTCGAAAGCCTTGGCGAGGTCAAGATAGGCTGTGGGAACCACCTTACCCTCATCCACGGCTTTGGTGACTGCCTCAAAGAAGTTGATCAGGTTCAGGAGGCATGATCTGCCTTTCACAAACCCAAACATATTTAATAATTATTAGTAGTGAACAGTAGCAGCTTTACCAGACCAGGTACACCCTCCTTGGTTGGGGATGTATCATCTGATGTAAAGCATATCCTGTAGTATAAAATGGTAAATAAACAGATAAACAACTCTCTGAGTATTATCCACAGTCATAACAGGAGGCAGAGGCACACAACAGCTGTGGGTTAAAGTAACAGGATATGGAGATGCTTACATGACAAATAGCGCACATAACATGCAAATGTACCTGTGTAGGGAAGAAAGCAACATTAATATCATAGACCACAGGTGTGCTAAGCAGTGCTGCACAATAGCAACAGTATGAAAACCTTTGCAGGTGTTCCTACAGCAAATGGTTCCTGTCCCATGTCTTGCTATTTTGTATCTGTATGCTAAAATGACACACAAACAATATGTCAGTTTACTCCACAGTTATAACAGGAGGCAAAGACACACAACAACTATGGATCACACTAACAGGATATGGAGACATTTATGTGACGTGTTGCTGATGTCTACATGGTGATGGGCCCATGAAATTGAAAAACATACCATGCATGTTGCTGATAGTGTTACGTATGTATGTATTGTGTTGGAAAGATAACATGTTACAACATTCCCTTGTGAATACACTTCAGGTATGCTGTCACATCAATGGTATAGTTCTGCTACTGTAACACAAATATAAAAAGTCGGCAAGAAATGTGAAATAATGCCCTTAAATGAGAATTGCTATATGCTGCAGTGTTTGTAAACATTGGAGATACCTGTATGTCATGGAACACCTGCCTCTATACGTCACATAGGTATTTGGTGATTCTGGCAGGTGTTATGACAGAAGACCAGGGACATTGCTATGTCATCCATTGGAGGTAGTGGTGGCCCACCTCCAGTGGCATTCCTCACCCTGTCATAGTGGCAGAGTCTGTTGGCCACACAGAGGATCATGTCAGAACATCACCTCCTGGCCTCCCTAGATCTAGTGTCACCACCCACAGCATTTATCATGTGTGTCAGATCTGTCCGCACTGTATTGCCCATCCATCCAAGCAGGTTGTGCCCACACTGGCGCAAAGCCTCTATTATTATCTCATTTACTTTTTGTGAGAAATTGTCTCTCCTTTTATGGTTCAACATCTGGAAGGCAGGGTGATATGCACATCTTAGATTTGCTATGGGGCTTATATATTTGTATGACAATGGTAAAAGCATATGACAAATGACTGGCTCATCTCTCATTTACACTGCATAGCTATGCAAAAATATGTAACATGTATATCGCTATCATGTGGAGATAATTGGAATGAACATTAAAAGCTTGTCTTAAGAGCTGCTCCATATGCCCTAACATCATCATCATACACATAACAGCTACCGATCCATTTTAAAACTCTGTACAGGTCATATATGTAGAGGTGGGATTTAAACACATCAGCAGATATGATAAATAATGGCCAAGAACATAACCAATGGGCCATAATACCTGTACTCTAAGAATTATGTTGCCACAGTTAGATGTACATCTGAAAACAACTAGCAATACTACCTCAATAATGGAGGATGCATCTCAAATATTATCACATTCAGTGACTAATAACATCACAAATATGTCTATCATTATAGCATACACAACTACTGACATTTATACAGAAACAAGACAATAGGTTCATAGTACTAAGCTAACTGCCCTTGTGAGCCATTTTAGGCCTAGCCAGTTATCCCTTGTAAGACTCAAACCCTGCACCTTGTGTTTGTAAGGCAAACACCTTAACCATTAGGCCACCCTCCCAACCTTAAAACATCAACAACAACAATAAAACAACAGCAATTGAAAATGACCTGTTATACAGTCCTGACTATGTATCACCAGAAGAAATAATGTAACTGCTAAGACATCCTAATATTGCCTATTAACCATTGAATGTTATCACAACTCTGCTATATGATTCAGCATCAAAGAGTATCTGTAAATCGGTCACTTAACATACAATTTACGGGCAACCTTGTAAGTCGTCAGTCTCATCAGACATACCTCAGATGTTACAGGTTATTCTGCATTGATTATGGATATATCTTGTTTCCTTCTGTATCTGAACTTCAGTGGGGCATGTTTGTTTGTTGCCACACAACTGCATATGGAAAAAACCTCCTTGTCACTGATGGACATGCACAAATGAGTGCATACAGTGGAAATCTACCCCCCTTCTTTATGTAACTGACAGATTGTAATGCAGAGAATTTTAAACAACATATGCATGAAAATGTTTTGTTTGTTTTATACAGCATAATGTGAACATAAGTATGTGATAATAGCAGTGTATTCCACCACAAAAATTCAAGCAGGTGATAGCTTACCTTTGCAAGCTTGTTCTAACTCAGCTATACCCCAGAGTAAGGTTAGCTAAGGACACAGCTTTTAAATACTATTTGTGTCATACATAATTAATGAGGTTCATTAGCATTCAATATTTTGAAATCCCATTAGCAAAGATCTGCATAAGTTCTTGAATCTCGGAGCAGTAATCAATAGCTCAGAGTTAGAGTACATGGCTTAGTGCAACTGCCCAATAGTTGTCAACAAACGGGAATATCTGTAACATGTGATTGATGCCGTCCAATAGTCTGCCACCATCCTATTAAAATTAATATTGATACATATTCTTATCATACTATTGCTTCCCTCAGACTGAGTGGGACCTCAGTTAGCATTTTTTGGAGGGCATTTTTTTTATAAGATTCAATGCCCATACTGAAGATGTCAATGGAGACGTGACTTCAGCGAGTCCGTACACTTCAGCGAGTCTGTACACAAAAATTGACAGAAGAGGAGACCAGTCAGATGCTTGCTATCTATTGGACTTGAGCACAGAAGGAAAGCACACCCACAATAACTGCTTTTAAAACTTCCATGGAGCTGTGATGTTCTTTAGCTCAACTGGTTAAGCAATATAACAAAGGGAATATTTTTTTTGTCTGTGTGGGGAGTCAAATCTCAGTATAGCCTATTTTTTAAACATTGTTATCAGTAATTCATGCACTATTACAGATTATATATGGTGGATCTATATTTGTTTGGTAACATACAGTACACATTTTTACACTTCTAGCATTGTCATGGTGCTTTGACTTCTACATCCCTTAGGCTGTGGATGACTGCACATTTATCCTTTATCCGTAAAGCTTCTAGAAACAGAATAAAGTATAATTCTGTTGATAATGCTGTATGTCTTAATGCTGGATAGTAGATGTTACTTCTACAGTTTAAATTACACAATGGCCTGTTATAATCCAGTACTTCTTTCAAATGACAGCCCTCTTACATAATGTACATGTGTAGGTTTGAATAACACAGTTGTACAGTAATTAATTTAATGGCTATTTAAGTGTTGCAAGTGCAGACAAATGCTTTCTTGTAAACTATGACAACTGGAAACCTGACTATGTATAATGATATGTCTTTGTCCAGATGGTTAGGTCTGTTAGAATGGCACACCTGTTAGTGTGTACAATGCTTCCCTGCAGGTTAACAGCAGTAATTGCAAGGGGAGTAAAGATTACTTAGCTAGGCAAGTAGGGTTCAGGTTTGCAGACTGAATTTAGGTGACAGTTTTAGGTTTGAATCCAGTTTACTCTTCTTTCTCTGCAATAATCCTCATGTGTGCATAGTACTGAGAGTGAAATATCAATAACTGAATTTGCAAAATTAGATATTGTATTGTTTGGCAATACATGCTAATGTACTGATAGTTAATTTTGTTCATTGTTTTTTTTTGTATATAGTCATTATGTACTGAGATTAAGTGATGTTTCTGTTGGCAAAATATACCTTGTTTTTCTGTCTGCAGTAGCTGAGGATTGTTACAAGATCAGGACCTTGTGCATAGAGTTATGCACAGGCCTGCTGAGCAGCGATTAGAGAGGTATGTTATGACTTTCCACCTTTATGCCTCCAGAAATAGTACTATTATGTCTCCAGAAATAGTACTAACATCTTTAGATCTTCAGGTTTAGATGTGTAGTCTTATAACATTCAGGCATGCTAATGTTATTTCAGACTTCCCATAATGCATCTGCAATGTATGTGTGATACATAGGGATTTACTATGAATAGCATTAATGTTTACATGCATTTCAGTGGAATGTAGTGTTATATTTTATCAGCAGGTGTTTGTCATTGCATTGAGATTGTGTGCTGTTTGTTGCCACAATGTAAATAGCAGACATCTGTGTTTATTTGGCATATTGGTGGTGATTTTAATGTTTGACATAGATGTTGTTACAATGGTTTGTACAGCAGGCAGTCGCAAACTTGTATGTATGGCAGTGGTTCTCATTGCAATGTGTGTAGCTGCCTCTTCCATTACTGACTGGGTGTCTGCTTACTCAGCATTCTTATTGCTGTTGGCAGACCTTGGGCATGAGCTTCCTGAGTTCCACTTCTCTTGAAATACTGTATGAATGTATTGTAATGCTTTGTTAAGCACAACATTCCATACCCTTTATCATTATTGGTATGCCACAACACATGCCAAGCTTTATTTTATGTCTGGGATGTTGTTACTTGCTTATCAAATACTCTGTTTACAGTTATGCTGGTTCATATCTGTCACTACAGTAATACATAAGTGTTTCAGATGTCTGCCTTTAAGTCTGATTGTGATGTGTGGCACATATACACACGACTTGCCACGTGTATTACATGCACACACATATCAGTATTGTGAGTGACATCCTTCCTTTCCATGACCTTCATTATGGTTCAGTAACATTAATTGTGCACAGTTTAATCTGTAGTTTGTTACACAATGCACACGTGTATGACTGGAGTCATGTTTTGTAACAAACCTATCATAGCAACACATTGTAGAGGGTCACACCAAGTATATAATGTCTCCCTATATATACATACATACATAATGGAAAGATGTTTTAACTGGATATGCATCTCTGTGCATGCCTTATCACTGACTGGGTTTTATTTCAGCCATGTTTTGCATATGACTGTGATATACATTGCACACCATTTTGTAATTTAGCATAGATTGGGTGTATGCCTTACATCACGTAAGGTGTTATAGTTGGGTAAAGTCAGATAGCATTGTAACATCATACACATAACAGTTACAGCATGTAGATAGCATAACTTTTGTATGCATTTTCATTTATTCATTGATTTTAGGTTAATGCCTATTATGTATAGAACATTTCTAGTTCCTGTACTCAAATTTGACAGAGCATGGGAACAGAGCTGGATCACCAGTCGGATGATGAGATCATAAATGAGGTTATTGGGAAAAGGCAAAGGGCATTTTGAACCAATTTTGGGTAATAAACTGGTGGATTTAGTATGTCACAACAATGCAGTTATCAACCCACCTATAGGCACACCTACCATTTTGTTGTACCTATGGGTATTAATGCTGAACAACCAATAAGGAATAAAAGGGATATAGCTAGACTTGGATCTTTGTTTATTTATCACATTTTACACTGATAGTTATTCTATCATGGAAATTTTTATTAGAAATTGGAGTCTTTTGGATGGTGATAAGGAGGTTAGGAATTTTGTTGGGAATAGACCTACTTCTGTATACAAGAAGGGATGGAATTTAAGAAACCCTTTTGAGAACCAACGGGTGCAGAAAGATATAGGATATATGTATAAGTGTGAGACTTTTAGGTTCTGTTTTTATATCTTGGAGGTAAGTGAAATCAATATAAATTGTTTAAAGGTTAAAATCTATGGCAGATTTAGTTGCAATTCCAAGAAAGTTGTTTATTGTGCACTATGTTCCCATTGTTCATGCTTTTACATCGGAAAAACTGAACGTAAATTGAAAAATAGGATAGGAGAACATGTCAGGAATATAAGAGACTTAAAAGAGTTCAATGCTTTAGCGAAATACATTATGTACAACCCAGGAAATTAGTTCAAATGTATTGTTTTAGATATTTTGCATGTACCACTAAGGGAGGTGCCTGGCCATTACTACTGAAAAAAGCTGAATTGGCATGGCAACTATGCCTAAATGCAAGGTATTGACTGGGTTTACATAAAGCTTTGTCCATTAATAGTATTTTAAAATTAAAAGCTCTTAATGGATAATATTTATGTTGTATTTCCATTATTATGTATATTTTCATTTTGGGATTTATGTTAGTATGATTTTAAATGTTGGGGATGTGTAGATAACCAAGATGTTTTATTGGCTTTGTGTGTGTGTGTGTTTATTGATGTAGGAATGATGTTTTAATAGCACTGTCTATTTAAAAAAGGTGGTTAATCAATTTTATTAAATCTGATGAAGTTATTTTTGATATACTGATTTTGGGAACAAAAGCACTTATTGACCGTGATTGACTGTGGATTTTACAATAAAATTGCCTGGATTCATATTATCCTGTCTGCGACTGTTTTTGTTGTTTGAATTTGTTGACATCACTTTTCTTCATTTGGATAGTACGTCTTTTAAACTTAGAAAGTTGATAGAATAACAGGTTTTGCATTAGCATGAATTTTCTGAAGGATATGAAGTCTGAAAACCAAGTGTCTGTCATTATTTTCTGATTTTAATCCTCAATGATTTCCCAGTGATTTGCCAGAAAACTACACTTTTACGAGAAACGGACCAAAAATATGAGTCAAAAAATCTGTACATTCTGTGAAAATCTATGCAGTTGAGAGCTATGTGTCTCCCTAGCTATGATTGTCTTGTTTTATTCTGTGCCTACTTTCTGTTGCTGGCATTTCCTCTCTGTCATGGGCCTATGTTGTTCATCTCCCTTCCCCTTTATAGCTTTGTCTTACTTGTTCACATAGACATGGCATACGTTATATGTATGTTTACCTTCCTGAAATGTATCGTCATTATAACATAGGTGTACCAGTACAATATGACCTTGTGCCACCATGATGGGGATCATACATATGCAAGGCATATGCACATGAGTTGGTGACAACTGAGTTGATTCTATCAGTGTTTATTCTGTGTTATGAGTTGCAGATTACTCAGATATTTATATGTTTACTGCCTTTGCACAGAAATGCATTTCATAGCTTTCCATAATCATATATGTATCACCATTTACACAATATTCCATGTCCTTGGCGTGGGTATGTGTGATGGGTCTTCTTTCAGATTGGCTCATGTAATGCCATTGTGTGCCATATATCTGCATTGTATGCCTGAACACCCATATGTGTTGCTCTAGCATGGCATATGTCTTTGACATGTGGATGCCATTTCTCCTGTGGTTGTGATGTACATACTTATTTATATATTTATTATTATAGGATCATAGTAGATTGCTAGGATATCGACCTGGAGGTCATTTTAACCTTAGCCATTTCAACCCAATGTAATACCACAGAAGTGCTAGTCAGTACCGAAGATTACATTTAGTGATGACTGCCCATGTCCAGGAAAATTGTGGGTGCTATCCCCAGTAAGAATTGATGGCGCTCCATCCACTCATCCAGGTTCCTCTTGAACAGTGTCATAGAGGTTCTCTGTTTTACATGAATTGGAAGCCTGATCCAGAGACGTGACAGTTGCTGGGAGATAAATCTGTCCCTCCAGCATGTCCTATTTAAGTCGCAGGCCATATTTAAGTCCCTGGAATGGGTAACCCTAGACCTATTTGATTTGTGGATATGGAGCAATTCCATTAGGTTTGGGTCTTAGATTGCTCTGTAGGCCAGGCATAAGTTTCCCCTAAGAAGTCCATATGATGTGGAGTACAGTGACAGGAACTTTAGTTTGTCTGTGTAAGGCACATGCTGGATCCCCTTGATCTTCTTTGTTAGAAACCTCCGCGGTCTCTCTAATTGCTGCAGGTGCATAGTACGTTACATGCCGGATGGGACATTATACTCAGTTATGGGCCAGATAAGTGCTGAGTTAGGTGGATTATAGCTTCTTTTGCTGTTGAGGTGATGCCTTTACGAATCAAATGTGCTATGTGGAAAGCTTTCCTTAGTATGGTAGATACATGGTGATTGAAGTTAAGGTCGCAGTCAACCTGTGATCCAAGGTTCCTTACCACTTCATGGGTACTTAGGGTATTGTTGTTGATTTGATAGTCTGAAGGGACATTGTTTGTGCCAAAGGGAATGATGATGCATTTCTTTGCATACAGTTTGAGACCGTGACTAAGACACCAGTCATTGGTCTGTGTGAGACCATCCTGGAGTATACTAACATCATTTGGGGATTCAATTATTGCACCTAGTTTGCAGTCGTCTGCAGACCTGGTCAACCAAAACTTCTTAGTTTTGACCTGAACTTCTGAGATGTATATACCAAACAGTAGAGGGCCCAGCACTGATCCCTGTAGTACCCCGCTGGTAACAGGTCTGTTGGTTGATGTGGAGTCACCCACTTTGATAGTGTATGCCCGGTGTGTGAGCTAGTTGGCAACCCATCTTACAACAAAGGTATTTACATTCAGTTTGCTAAGTTTATCAGTAATGCCTGAATGTGGGATTGTGTCAAAAGCCTTTGCCAAGTTAGGGTATGCTGTGTTGCTCAGATTTGCCTCAAAAATGGCCTTAGTCACACTTTCAAAGAAATTCACCAGATTTAACAGGCAGGATCTGCCCTTCACAAAGCTGAATTAGGTAGGATCCAGGGTTTGGGGGTCACCTATGTCTTTATTTATGAGGTCCATAATGATATATTCCATGGCCTTACAGATGAGGCTGGTCAGCCCTATGGGTCTGTAATTCCCTTGGTCTGTTGCTAGGCCACCTTTGTGGATGAGAATAACTGTTGCTGTTCTGCATTCGACAAGAACAAAGCCTGTGGTTAGGCTATGATTAAAAAGGGTACTTATTGGCGATGCTAGTTCATGTTTTGCCTGTTTAGAAGACAGTCTGGGATGCCATCTCGTCCCCATAGAGGCAGTGTTTTTTGCCTTGAACAGGGCTTTTAGGACCTGCTCTTCAGATATGTAGAGTGCTGTGAAGTTTGTGGGAGTGTTTGTTGTAAGTTAGGAGGAGATAAGGGAGTGAAATTTTCGCCAGTTACACAGCTACATTAATCTTTAGCTGTGGTACTATTGTTCGGCACTGCGCTTGGTTGTTTGCCTTTTGCCTGCAGGATTGCAGGTTCTAGTCTGCCCTCCACTCTGCTCATTCTTGCTGCTGTTTGGCTTGTACTTGCACTGTTGACAGCCTAGTAGATGATTAGATTTGATATGCGTTGCATACTGCAGTGACAGCAATTTCCATATAATGTTCCCCAACACACACCTACCATTGGTCATACTTGTTCTGATATGACTGTGACACAGTTTGCAACATCTCAGCTATGACTTGTGCCTTTGCACTTATGTATTTTTGCATTGCACTGATTTTACTATGCATTCTTACTCTGTCATTTTTTCTTTCACCTGTGTTGTATGGTCTGTATGTGTGCTGTCTGCGTACCTTACCTGTCCTTTTTGTGTATTTCCAACCTTGGTCTGTCATGTCTTTTGGTATTTGTTATATATTTCTGCATACTGTTTTGCCCACCTCCTATTTCCATGTCTTTTCCAACCCTTTTATTTAAAATAAATAAATAAACAAACAAACAAATAAATAAATAAATAACGGGACCTATTCCCACTCAAAAAATATTGCTCATGCCCCTCTGACTCTCCCACTGACCATGTCATTCCATCATACCTCTTGTTTGCCTCTCTTCTCCAACCTTAAGCCACATCTGCCTCTCTATCACCATATTTCCTTGGATGTGTGCATTACTTATGTTGCCCACATGTACCGCTCCCATTGTTCGCTATTGTTAACCACGGCAAAGTGGCCCTGATAGCCCTTCATCTTATTTAATTCATTTTTTTTCACTGGAAATTTTGCAGATTATGTCAGATTCTGCAAATTGCGAGGTGTGCATTTACATGTCTGTCTATGGATTACGATGATATCTGTAAGTGTTTGTAGATATTTGTCATTTTTCAGGCATAATGGCTAATGCATATTTGTTTTCATTTATTACTTTACATGTATTAATGCAATTTCCATTGCACTTGTACACATTCTGTAGCTGTGCATTGGTGATGCACATGCATATGGATTACTTCATGAACAACTTTTCCTGGAATACATGCTTGACATGACTGATTATGGTTGTGCTAATGTTGCTGGTTATGTCTGCCTTGAGCTGAAGTATTATTCGTTATGTCTGCCTTGAACTGAAGTAGTATCCATAGACTTGGGCATATTTGCATATTAGTAGGTTATCTGCAATTCTTGCTGGAACTCGGTGGATTGTGCCGAGTTGCATGTACTTTATAGAATCCGATCCATGAGTCTTTCTGAAATTAAATTCCAATAGACTGAGGATACACTTCACTTCTAATTTGCCCAAAACACTTTTATTGAATTTTTCAATTTAATTATATACATCAGTGATTGTAAGATAATGACCATCCTATACAGAAAGCCAACATCTATGAATAATTTTTTTGTTGGCTTTCAGTGAACACCTCCCACATCACATCAACTCTTTATCACATGGGAAATTCTTAAGGGGTCATAGTACCTGTCCTGATTACAGTGCTTCTTACAGAGAGAAGAGTGAAGTCACTCATCATCTATTAGCTGGAGGCTATAAAGAAGAACATTTTAAGAACTCTCTTGACAGAGACCTGAGTACAAGACAGCAGAAGGTGAAAGGTATACTTACTCTTATAAGACGGCAAAGAGAGCAAATAATGCAATTATTTTGTTACGAGATTTGCTCCATTTATAGGAGTGTCCAGAATTACAAAAAGGCATACTATACTAGGTGATAATGTTTTGGGAAATATTCTAAAGAAATCTTCATAAATATCTTGTTGTATATCTCCTTCTCTCATACATCATCTAGTTCTTTCTAGAATGTTCTGCAACCCAACACCTGATTAATCACTTAAACACTATAAGTAGTGTTCATTTTGGTCTGTTTCAGTAGCAAACGTGAAATAAACGGAGCTTATTATTTTCCAGACTATCATTAGAATTGCTATCAAGTTCGGGTTGTCTATGGACTAACCAGCTATCTTCAAATATTATGTTAAGCAGACCTCAAAACAAGTCAGAACAAAAATTTTAGGAACACATAAGAGATATATGTAACTGCCCTGTCACCATGTGGAACAATATTTTATGCAATTACAGAATTCTGACTCATCTGTTTTTTTTTCTTACGTACAGCTTGCCAAATGTTAGGCTTCATTTGAATAATGCCCAAACTCTTATACATTGATACAAAGTGAATTTCTTCATTTAAAATACTGTACCCTAAGGAACAAAATAATGACCATAATAAGAAATATTTGTAAGAGAGATGTTTTATTTTTTACATATTAGTTATTTTTATACTGTTAGATATGTATGTACTGTGGAATATCACATATTGTGGAATACTAATTAGATGCCACTTACTTATTGGATAAGTAGTTTTGTAAGGACTTTAAAGGTTTGGTTTCCCAAATACTAATTTAGTTACCTTGACATCTTCTAACTGAGTTACTAGTTACTTTGTTAATATTTAATAAGATTTGTTTTACTGAAGCTCCTGTGACTTTTACAGTGTCTCTATAAAAACTGCACACTACGTTGATATCACATCATGTAACAAACTATACTACATCAGGTAACAAACTATACCATGTTGTGTAACAAACTATAAGCTTAGCACCTGGAATAAATGACACCCATCATCTACATACTACAGTAAACCACACTAGCAAACACTATTAAAAATGTATAAATAAAAATAACACTGTCGGATGTCTAGCTTCACAGTATCACATTACAGTACATGATTGTTGTTAGGGTTCCTATAGCAAATGGAAGCAATGTGTGGTGTTCATTAAAAAAAAAAAAAAAAAAAAAAACCTCACCAGTGCAGCAGTGCGGGTTGCTATTACAGCACAATGGATTTGGTTTTACTTGACATTGTGAAGTGCCTCATCCTCAAATTTATGGAATGTGCTGTCCGCTCAGGTCAGTTCAGAAAAGTAAAAGGAAATCATCTCTTATTTTACAGAACCGTGAAAGAAAGCCTTCCTTTTTTGTAATGAAATAAAGAGAAGGGTAAACTGTTACCTGACACACACCTACCCTATGCTTTGTCGCAGATCAACACCAAATAGTCTTATGCAGTAATCGCTTTTAGAGGACAGCAGACACCATTGTAATTCTTAGCTTTCAGTCACAATATGACATAAATGCAATTTATTTTTTCTGGTATTTTTTCTACAATTTTCAAAAAACGAGTATCATTTCAATACTTAATATTCTTTTACCCACATTTTCTATCTTATCCTGGTGTACTTTTTTATTTTATTTATTTTTACATTTATTAACCAGGTTAGTTCGACTAGGCCCAGAGAGCCCTTTTTCAATGGAGACCCAAGGAGAAAAGCTCCAGGAAATTAACTTAAAAAAATTAAGAAAAAAAACTAAGTTGTAAGATACTTAGCACGTCATGTTCACCATATAGAGTTGTTGTAATGATTCCTTGTTTTTGTTAATGTATCTCCCCCCTCTCTCTCTCTCTCTCTCTCTCTCTATATATATATATATATATATATATATATATGTATATAAACCTCATACTGTGTACAGTAATAGATCTGTGAAGTAAACAGTAATAAGTTACACTATATACATCTGTCTGGTAAACACGTTCTGCTGTAAACAATAAAAACAAAGATTAAAAAGGTCACACAAACAAGCCAATTATTAAAAACTATAAGAGAAACCTAGCCAAGTTAGACTTTTCAATGTGTGATACATTAAACCTAAACAGTCAAGTCAGGAATGGATGTACTGGCAAAAAACTTAAAAACAAAACTAGGTGTACCAAAGACAAAGAAAATGGCATACAAATTCCTAAAGTGGAAGAAAAATGAATATAACTCCAAGGATGCTCACAAAACTTGTAACTAAATTGAAATTTATTCAACTCCAAAAACAACCACAACACAAATAAAGGTTTAAACAAATTTATACAAAGACCAAAGCTTTTTTGTCCCACTAACCAACAAAATGTGACTTCATCAAAACAAATCCCAGTTTATGAGATCAGCATTTATGTTAACACCCATCATTGATCACATGACACTGGAATCAATTAAAACAATCTTGTTGTCTCTTTCAGCTTTTCCCGGTTAGGGGTCGCCACAGCAGAACTCCGGTCCGCTAATGATTGGCAGCAGATTTTTACGTGCCGAGTTGTCAGCTCTGACGCACAACCTTCAATGAAGGTACACCCATTCACGCATGTCTCCACACAGAAGATGCTCTAGCTGAGAATTGAACGGGCCAACGTCTTACTGTGATGTGACAATGCTACCACAGCACCACCACCGCAGTATTGTAATCAATTAAAACAATCTAAATACCTTAAATGAAAAACTTAAAAAAATGCTTTAAATAAATAAATAAATCATTTGAATAAACAGGATACCTATTCACAGATTAAAAAAAAACATTAACATATTTTATATGTTCCAAAAACAATAAAATTTAAATTTTGGAAAAAAAACATTAATGACAACAATCTATTTCTATTCACAGTATCCACAAAGATTTAAAAAGAACAAGTAAAAAGTCAAGGACATTCAGAAGCCATACAGCTGAAACACTTGATGTCTTTAAGGGGTCATTTGCATATATCCCATTGACCTCTATTACAGGAGGTTTAGGGAATCATGCAGTGAAAACCCTTGCTTGGCTAGGTATTCCTTGCAGTTTTTGCTTCAAACAATAAACCGAAATAAGAGTAAGAAGTTGAAAATTAAAGTGAAAAAATAAAGTGCAAGGACATCCACAGGGGTTTGTGAAGTTATAGAGGAGGGGAGAGTAAGGATAGACAGCTTGAAACCAAAAGCTGAAAACAGCAGCAACTAGTGAGCAGTAAGAGGGAATTAAAGTTCATACCTCTCCCCTCAAAGCAGAAGCATTCTTTTTTGTTGTTGTTGAGATAATCATTTTAAAATATGAAGCTTAGATGGGCATTGTTAATTCTTTTGAAGAACAAGTGCTCATCTCTTCCTCCGTAATATAATGCTTCTTTTGACCAAATGTCTCTTTGATCTTTTGGATGTAGTCTTGCGCATTCAGGATGGGGTGTTTGTTATTTATGAGAGTCATGGCATAAAACCACCTTAAAAAACTAAGCTGTAGAATAAAATATGTCAGCTTATTCTAGAATGAAATATTTCTGCTTTACTCCTGCCCTAACATACTGACATGCTTATTTGTTGCTTCTTTCTCAGTCTAAATTGTCATATCAAATGCTAATGAGGAACAAGTAAAATGATTCATGCTATTCCCTTTCTAATCCATTTTCTAGTTTCTTAATTTTTATTTACTCCATTTTCTTAACTAAAGATGTGGTGCACGTTACCACTACATATTCCTTGTATTCATGTTTTCCTGTAGTGAGTATATGGTTTGCTAAAGTATTTTTTATTTTTGTTCTCATCAGTTATAAAAGGTATACCCTACTGCTGTAGTACGACACTTTTTCTTTTCTTAATCAGATGTTTTTATGCTTTTCCCTCTTGGTATTTATGCTTTTCTCATGTATATCATTTCTGTACTCATCATGCAATCTTTGCACACTGACTTCATACTTTTCTCTGTGGATCTGCATATACATGTGTGTGCATGTGTGTGTGTGTGTGTGTGTGTGTGTGTGTGTGTGTGTGTGTGTGTGTGTATTTGTACCAATCAGCATTTCAGCATTTCTCACATATAATCTTGTACACTATGTAAATGAAATATTTTCTGAGTGGATACATAATTTATGTTTCCTTCATTGTTGTACAAAACTTCCAGCTTTTGTGGAATTTATTCTTCAGGCACACTTGTTTGTCCTTGATAGAACAACATTTCCTATCTATCTCTAAATAGAAATAATTAAGTAAGCATTGTGGGTTTAATTCAAATGATTTTAGTATCACTTCAGTCTTCCATCCCCAACTCGAATATTCACAGACTTAAAAAAGTGCCTATGGCTATGTTAGAGTATTACAGTTTTGGTTAAGCCAAACTGAAATACTCACACTTACAACTCAGTAAAGAACTGCGATGGTGTTAATTGCTGTGTATTTTATTTACAGAATGTGCAATCTTTGAATAATATTATATCTTTCATTTTTGACGTTATCCATTGATCATTTCCAATCATGCCAATATTCTAAAGGTTACGTTAAATATGAATTGTGCTAAGAAATTTACCAATGTATGAGTTTTGTTCTTTCATATTTAATGCATTCTGGTAGCTGGCATTTAACAATGCATTTTCTTTTAAGAGGAAAGTACCATAAAGTTTCTAGTCATATGTTGTTGCTGCATGCAGCTTAGATTCAAACATCTTGCAGTTTTAAGTTTCATTTTTTTTAGTACTTAGGTCACATTTCTTATTACTGTGCTTTTAAATAACATTCATTATTTACAGTCTTAAGTTGCACAAAAACTGTAGACTTAGCATGTCCTTTATGGGGCCTGTTCCATCCTTATGCACGACTTCAGACCAGTATTCTTTATTGCGATTGTGTTCCCTCTCCCTTGGACTTAGCCACCTACTGCAGTTTGTTTACATTAGTCTCTCTTGCTCATTTTGCACATGTTTGGCTGAATGTGTATTGTTTGCTTTAACGTTATTACAGCTTGAAGTGCTGTGTAATGCTTTAGTCTCTAATCGGTTTATATATTTGATTTCTTTCATATGCTTGTTTATTTCACTTGCCTTGATTACAGTCTTTAGTTTTCATTCATTTTTCAGTCTCTTGACGCTGCATTAAATAACATCCATATATCAACATGTATGACTTCATTTCTAGAAGTTTCTTTGCTCTTCACATTGAGTTGCTGTATGTAAAGAAATGCAGAACCTGTTTGGTATTCTAAGCCTTTTACATTGCTATTTGTTCTTCTCATAAACTCAGCATATTTTCATGTGTTTTATTTATCTTAACATTTTGAACATTTCAAATTTTTATTCTTACCCATTTATTTGACACTTTTTCAGGGTTATCTTCACAAACCTGCATTTTATTAATAGCACATTTAGTATTGGGTCTAGATGTGCCATTCAATGTCCCCTGTTCCAGACCTCTGTTTTGTTTCTCGTATTTCTATAGTGACCATCATGGTTATGGGAAGCCAACAGATTGTTTAGCCTGAACGCCATAATCCTGCAGCTTCTATTTCAGTTTTTGTCAAGGAATAATCATGTAATAATTGAAGCCTGGATGCTTGAATGCTAAACATCTGTATGACAATCCATTGTGCTGTCTGACCAATGGCCATACTTTGACAATGCTGGGATTGCTGAGTCCAGTAGTTAAAATCAAACCATGTCAGGATACTGCAGAGTGTTTCTTCCACCAGTTTTCATTCTGAGAAATAAGTAAAACAATATCCTTCAATGTGTATACCAGCACTGCATTTTGGTTCAGACGCTCAAATCCAGAGTTGTGTTGATGGCATTCGGTGTTATCCAGTTTCAATCAGTGAGCAATCATTTCTGGGATGACGTTAGGGGCAGGGGTGTATATGGAAGTATTTCCAAGTTAGGGTTAAAGTGTGGAGAAGGGTAAAGATTTAGTATTTTGTGTTTATCTTCATGTTTCTTAAATGATACAAGTGTATATGCAAGTATTTCTGGGTTACGGTTAGAAAAAAGGTTAGGCGATAGGTTAAGTATTTGTGTGAGTGAGTGTGTGTGTGTGTGTGTGTGTGTGTGTGTGTGTGTGTGTGTGTGTGTGTGTGTGTGTGTGTGTGTGTATATGTGTCTATGTGTCTGTGTTGCTGTATATGAGCTATGTATGTGTGAGTGTGTTATGCTCACTTACTGCTAAGGAAAATGATCTTGGTAACATAATCCCCAGGATTCAGCAAGCTCTGCACAGTGTGCGGGAATAGTGCAAGAGCTGCTGCATGCAATACGGCTGACGAGTAATCCAGGAATGAGCTCCCGGGACGTGCACAAGCGCTCCTACACTATTACTGCACAGGCACCACTGCTATATGCTAATTACCCCATTTGCTGGTAAAAAACATGCAAATGAGGTAAATTAGCGATCCAGGAAGCAGGCAGGCATCTGTGCAGGAATAGTGTAACCTGCAGAAATGTATTCGGTTACTAACCAAATACATTTCTGCAAATTACAAAACGGAGGCATGACAGCTCCAAATAAAGCATTTATTAAATGTAGTAGGCATGCCAAAGGCCAAATATATGGCCATTGGCATGGGAAATAGTAGCAAAATTATAAAAAATAACTTTTTTTTTTGCAGATTTCAGATGTTTAAGTGTAGGGTAGCAGCGCACAAATGGGATCAGCCCCAAAATATTAAAAAAGTTGGAAATAAGCTTTTAAACCCAAATCAGCATTTTGCCATGATAGTCAATGGCATACATAAGACAACAATACCAGGGAATAGTGGTTGCTAAGGGGGAAGGCTCAGTGCGAGTGTGGTAACTATGAATTAGCATTCTGTTTTATGCAAATGAGAGGATTGATACTGAATCACAGATTTCCTGTCAGTGTTAGCTTGCACCCAACCATGTAGGTGCAGTAGCACCATGGTATAAGTATAAGAGGTAGATGACCTCATAAGGGGGAGTGTTATGCATGCTATAAGCTTATTAGAGGTCTGTGGCCCGTGTTTGCCCTTAGCTAAGCACAGCTAAGGAAGGGGGTGTGTCTGAGGGTGTCTAGCAGTGTTTACATTGCCTAAACGGGTGTGTGTGCCGCACACTGGGTTTTAAACAAAAAAAAAAAACACAGGAAATAGCAACTCTGTTCACATCTGAGCACTGGGTATGTGCGGCATTCCTTGGGGCTTAAATGGGAAGGCAATGGGAAGAGAAAACAGCAGTAGGAAGGCAATCAAGGAGAACCAGCATAGCTGGCAGGTGAAATGTATCAGAATCAGACAATTACATAGACAGCAGCCCAGCCCAGCACACTACTATAAACTATGCAAATACCTTTCACTCTGGTTTTTCCCACAAACTCTACACCACCGATGTACTCAGACGGGGAAATTTTACCTGACAAAACTAACAAAATGTTAGGGGCTGCTGTTGCTCTCATACATCAATATGTGGAAGAGACCGAGGGTGGTGAGAATGTGAATGCTGATGACCAACCCACAGTGAGGAAGAGGAGAAGAGTGTACAGACCCAGGGTAACCTACCAGAGGCTACATGAGCTGGAGATAGTGGAGCGCTATAGGGTGGATGGGGGCATTATACAGCAAATTGTTGAGCTGTGCTGGCCACGCCTCACACACAGAACCAACTGAGGGGAACCCATCCCAGTGGATACCAAGGTATGTGTAGGCTTAAGAATACTAGCCACAGATACCTTCCAAAGGCCAACTGGGGATATCATGGGGATCTCACAGGCATCAGCATCCCGGGTACTCCATCAGTTCCTGGATGCCATGACAGCACATGCCGGTGAGCACATATATTTCCTCAAACCCATGAGGCATTTATCAGCAATATGCATCTCTTCCAACAAATAGCAGAATACCCGGAGGTAGTGGGTGCTATAGACTGCATGCACATACACTTCAAAGCACCACCCAGAGAGCAGGGTAGGGTCTACATAAACTGCAAGGGCTTCCCCTTGATCAACTGCCACGTCATGTGCGATGCCCAGGGCATTATCTTAAATGTGTGTGTTGGCAGCCCTGGAAGCTAACACGGCTCCCACATGTGGCATATGACACAGCTGTACCAGACATTTGCCAGTGGGGACATCCCATATGGCCACCTAGTGGGGGATGCTGGTTATGCACTGGAGCCGTGGCTGATGACACCCATCAGAAATACACACACACCCGAACAAGAACTCCATAATGAGGCACACGCACAGACCAGAATCATAATAGAGCGTGCATTTTGGATGCTCAAGTCACGGTTCCACTGTCTGGACATATCCGGTGGAGCCTTGCAGTACTCTCCAGCTACATGTACACAAATGTTCATTGTATGTGCCATGCTACACAACATGATCCTGCGGAAACAGCTGCAGCAGGTACAGCATGGGGCAAGGCCACACAGACCCCCACCATTGCCAAGGCCATCACAGGCACAGAGAGACTCAGAGGAGGAAGAACCTGGGCCTGCCCATGTAGGCAGAAGGAGGCATGCCAAGTATGCCCAGGCTTTGGCAAACAGACAATGCATAGCACATACACTGACATGGTAGGGACCCAGGGAATGACACCTCTCTCTGACTTGCACATACAGTAAAAGGGATGTCAAACATGACACTACCTGTGCTTTACCATGTATAGGGAGTGTACTATGTGCATCCAACATAGTCAGCCCTCCAGCACCTTCCTGAATACTGGCACAGCCACAAAGTAAGTCACTCTTCCTATCAATTGCTGAATAGAGTAGTATGTTCTGCTAGTTGTATCTGTGGTATCGATGTGAGCATGCAAGAGAATCTGGTGGCTGAATGGGATTGCAGCAGATAGTGGACACCTATATGGGCAGCATGAAATCCATAACAAATACTGGTGTCAACAAAGTAGGCAGTACTAGACAAGGTGACAAACCCCACTGCAGTACATGTGGTGGCCAAATGTGTGTCCATAAGACACACACATGCATGTCAGTGAGGCTCACATACCCAACAGCAGCCTCAGCCAGCAGGACAGGTGTAGGTGGCCATAAAGAAAGGCTGTGCTAAGGCCTCCAATTGATGGTAATGGTGAACAGCCCCACTCCAGACCTACACAGACAGACTACAACAGGTCTGGCAGTTGTATGTTAGCTCTGAAGGGTAAGAAGTCTGAAATTGAAATGTAGGTCAATAAAACCTAATATCTGTTCGCTACTGCTATGCCTCTAGTCTTCATGATAGGTCAGAATAGAATATGAAATGGAAGGCAACAGAGTACCTGAAATACCAGTACAGTCATAGCAAATGTTTACAGTTGTCAGGTGCTCCCCCCCCCAATCCTATGTAGAAATGCAATAACATGTACGTGTGGATTTAATAACAGTAGAGCACAGATTACCTGAGCTGGCCCAATTTACAGGATAGATTGTTGCATGTATACAATATGCAGGAGTCTGTGTTAGGTTGTTGTGTGTTCAATATTGTCTGTAAGTGGTCATCATGTAGGCATGGAGGGTTGTGTCTCGGTGGCCTATGCCAGTACTGTTGATGACAGGGCCATGTTCCAACAACTGCAGTGCCAACCAAAATGCATCTCAGCAATACCCATGTCAGCAGTCGTCCATACTCACTGTCCAGATGTTAATATCTGTCACCGTCTGAAAGATGGACATGCCATGAATGTGGGCCCAGACATACACACAGTACACAGGTGGAAGTACCCTAGACAGAGAGTGTATAAAATGTTACTGTCAAATGGACACACCTTTGGAATTGTACATACAGGTTAGCAGCACATTAGTTGTCTGTGTAGTATGGAATACTGATGTAGTCTGGCCAATCACTGGCAGACAACAAAAGGCACAGTTATGAAGTAATGAGAGACTGCCTATGCCCCGCACAAGGCAGCATAAGGGGAATGTCCCAGGTATATCTGTGAGTCAGCTGCAAGAAACTTCCATATCACACATGCACTCAGCTCACTCCACCATCAGCCATAGGTTTATCACAGGTCATATCCCTGCTGTTGGGAATGACTACAGTAGGACCCCCACTTCTGTATGGGAATACCCACAGAATGCAGCATGCTGAAGAGATGTCCCATGCAGGTGTGCCTCTAGCTGTAAGCAGCACCCTGCCAGCATCCAGACCAATGGATTAATATGGACAGGAACTATTGCCATTAACACCTTACACACTTACCCTGTCACCCTAGGGGAATCCAGTGGCTCGCAGCCTGGGAATGTAGGAGTGACAGAATGCACTGGCCTGCCACAGATAGCCTGCATCACTACCAAATGCACTACAGTCCTCAGTCAAAGGCCTGTACCTCACCCGTACTGCCAATGTATCTTATCTCATGAGGTCTAAACTAACAACATAGCACAGTTCACAGAACACAAATGCAAGGCCATGTTGACAGATCCCAGCAGCATGCCCACATTGTCTTACTGCATGAACTATGGACCAACCCTTAAATACCACTGGGATGAAGGGACAACTATAGGGATACTTCTCAGATATCGCCCACATAATGGTAGGAAGAGGATAGAATAACAGAGTGAGGGGGTGTAGAAGCATGAACATCATGGAGTGTGTGAAGTCTGAAACTCTGATGTATGCCCATACTACCCCTGCCTGAAAACCTAGTAATGGGTGGCTACAAACCTGCTTGTAAACCACAATGTGAAGGGGAACTGACCAGATATATGAGCCCTGCCTCTGGGTAACCTGGGTGAATCTGTACAGCTGAGAGGTATGGCCACAGCCAGATATGGCCATTCTGTTAAGTCGATATATGTACAAGCAGGGGATCCTCAGCCACCACAGTACCAAAGTGCTGGACCATTTACAGAGACCCATCAGCAAGTGTCTGCAGTAACCCCTCCAGAATGGCATGAGTATGCAAGCATATGTAGGCTACAGACCACAATACTGGACACAGCTTCATTCATCTTGTATTTCCCAGGAAATAACTGTGAGCAAATAAGTATATCTATCAGTAGTTGATGACATAATACATCACAGTGTAAAACAGTACATACAATACCACACCAAACAGCAAGGATGAAAATGTAAAAACAACACAAAGCTCCGTTCCACTATCTTTATTACATTTTAGCACTTCGGCAGAAAATGCCTTCAAGAAGTGATACAAATTGAATAAAAGCCCCTTATTATAAAAAGCCATAAATCAATCAATCAGCCAATACAAAAGCTCACTTAATAAAACAATTAAATTAAATATTTCCAATTCAATTCCATGTTAAGTCCTCCTGGATACAAAGTAAGATACTTTAAGATGTATATTGCTTCTTTATATAGCAGCACATTTTTTAATTGTCCTATATCACCCATTTTTACAAAAACATTCTCTAAAATAGTCACTTGTTGTAAAGTATAATCCCCATCATGTTTTTCCATAAAATGCATGACTACAGAGCTTTCAATTTTTTTCTTTTTTATATCTCTGATATGCTCCTGCAGTCTCACTTTAAATTTTCTTTTACTTTGTCCTATATAGAAAAGGCTGCAGGGGCACCTCAGACAATATACAATTGTTGTTTGTCTTTCGGCTTTTTCCCAGTAAGGGGTCGCCACAGCGGAACTCCGGTTCGCTAATGATTGGCAGTAGAGTTTTACGAAACGCCGAGGTGCCAGCTCGACACCCAACCTTCATCGAAGGTATGCCCATTTACGCATGCATGTCTTTTGAACACTACCCAACCGCGGGGAGGACATGCAGACTCCACAAAGAAGGCACTCCCAAGCCACACCATACCACCACGGCTAACTCTCAGACAATACACAATACCTTCTATAAAACATATAAAGCTACCACTAACTTCAAATTTCTTGTTATTAATCTTATTAAAAGAAGGAACTATATAGTTACATATGTTACAATTATTACAAGTCTTAGTTCCTTTAAACTCTAAAGACCTGTAAATATTTTCTTCTGATAGCACAAAATAAGATCTAACTAACATACCTTTTAAGTTCTGCCCTCTTTTATAAGACATATATAGTTTTTTTTATCTATACTTCTTCGTAACATTACATCTCTACATAAAAAATCCCAATACCAATTAATCAAATTTTTCATTTGTTCACTTAGAACATTGTATGTAGTGACAAAAAATATTTTTTCTTTTTCCTCTATCTTAAACATTTCACTATTAAATATATTGTCATTATCTTCTTTAAAAATCATTTTAACTCCATTTTATTAACTGCTTCTCTAAGAATGTCTTTACTATAACCCCTTTGTATAAACATTGCCATAGTATAGCTAATCTCTTTCTCCAGATCCATATTATTATTACATATTTTACACACCCTCAACAGTTCTCCATATGGGAGGGCTTGAACAGTATTATCTGGATGGCAAGTAATGCCATGTAGATATTGCCCCCCATCTCTAAATTTTCTGTGAATAGCTGTTCTGACTTGTCCCTCATCACTTACATATAGCTGTACATCCAAAAAGTTCACTGTTTCACCAAACTGCAGCCCATCAAATTGTAACCCATATTGATTCTGATGTAATAATTTATAAACTCTTGCACATGTTCTTTCCCATTTTCACAAACAAAAATCAAATTGTCAATATAACGAAAATACAATGTAACATATTGTTGAAAAAATACATGTCTATAAACATAATCAGTTTCAAATTTACCCATAAATAGGTTAGCATACATGGGGCAAAAGAAGCTCCCCATGGCCGTACCTTACAACTGATGATATAACACATTATTAAAACTAAAAAAATTATTTACAAGACAAAAATGTAATAACTCCATTACATAGTTACATACTGGGCTGTCTTCTAAAAAATATTGAATGGCTGCCATTCCATCTGTATGTTGGTAACCTGGGTGAATCTGTACAGCTGAGAGGTATGGCCACAGCAGGAGATGGCCATTCTGTCACGTTGATAGATATACAAGCAGGGGATCCTCAGCCACCACAGTACCAAGTTGCTGGACCATTTGCACATTTCCATCAGCAAGTGTCTGCAGCTATCTCTCCAGAATGGCATAAGTGTGCAAGAATATGTAGGTTGCAGATCACAATACTGGACACAGCTTCATTCATCTTGTATTTCCCTGGAAATAACTGTGAGCAAATAAGTATATCTGTCAGTAGTTGATGACATAATACATCACAGTGTAAAACAGTACATATGTCTGAATATCTCTGGTAACACCAACCATGTAACACAAGGAGCACAGACACAATAGGTACAGTATCCCACTATCTGTCGCCCATTGTGACTCCATATTGTCAATCTATCTACAGACATCTTGCAGAAACAGGTTGCTAGCTGTAGATGTAGTACACCAAAACCTAGACTGGAGTACAACCTACCTGGAATGGATTCACACACTCAATACAGAAGGTCATACTGGGCATGCTCCTACACTTAGAGAAATGAAACCTGTGTCTGACAACACAATGGACTATACATATTGTTAGCCGCAGATGTCTGTGCACACACACCACATTGCACATCATTCATGCTTTGTACACACATTGGACAGGAATACTCACACATATCCTAGGCCAACACCCTATAATAGGTCAAACATACACACACATAAATGTGGGGAAGAGAGAGAGACAAACAGTGACAAAGAGATTTCCATCATGAGGCCTGTCCCACCCACCACACATCCAATTGGTCAATATCACATGATATGCTGATGTCAATCACTGCAGACATTGCTTTTGGTAGCTCTCTGCCCTATAGTGTCTGTGGTGCTTGTGATAACTGTGTAACATGATAGTCCACATCAGTATTCATCTACCATTTATATACCCAGTCCTGTCAAATGTAAAGTTGTGTGTGACTGAGTGTTGTGTGTGTTTCCAGAGGAATGGTTTATGGCCCAATCACACACACTGCACTTTCCATTTCCCATGTTAGCACTCATGCTGATGTCAGTCACCTTGAAGTAACCCTCTGGCCAAATCTCAGCCTTATAAGCTGCATGACGCTAGCGATATTTGTGTAATACTGTAGTGTAGAAAAATAGTTAGGTAGGAGTTCTAATCCCAAACATGGCAACTGTGAAACTGTGTGGTGTGTGTGTGTGTGTGTGTGTGTGTGTGTGTGTGTGTGTTTGTTTGTGGGTGTGGCAATGAATGATTTTGAGGCCCTTCACAGTCACTACACTTCCCATTGCCCTACTTTAGCAAGCCTGCTGATGTCAGTCACCTTGAAATAACCCTTTGGAGAAGTGCCAGCCCCATAAGCTCCGTGGCACTTGCGATAACTGCATAATACTATAGTGTAGCATACTAATTAGATAGGAGTTCTAATCCCAGACATGGCAACTGTGAAACTTGTGTGTGTGTGTGTGTGTGTGTGTGTGTGTGTGTGTGTGTGTGTGTGTGTGTGTGCGTGTGTGTGTGTGTGTGTGGAGATGAATGATTTTAAAGCCATTCACACTCACTACACCTCCCATTGTCCTACTTTAGCATGCCTGCTAATGTCATTCACCTTGAAATAACCCTTTGGCCATGTTTTAGTCATGTAAGCACTGTGGTGCTTGTGACAACTGCATAATACTGTAGTGTAGCAAACTAGTTAGGTAGGAGTTCTAATCCTCATCCTGCTAACTGTGAATAATGTGTGTGCTTCCCTGAGAGAGAGAGAGAGAGTGTGTGTGTGTGTGTGTGTGTGTGTGTGTGTGTGTGTGTGTGTGTGTGTGTGTGTGTGTGTGTCTTCATTGACACCTGCTTTTGTGGACATTCACACTTACTATGCTTCCCTTACCCCTCCTTTAGCACTGTTGCTGATGTCACTCACCTTCAAAGATACCTTTGGGCAGCTCTCCAACAGGGTTGGGAGGGTGGTCTAATGGTTAAGGTGTTTGCCTTACAAACACAAGGTGCAGGGTTTGAGTCTCACAAGGGATAACTGGCTAGGCTTAAAATGGCTTGCAAGGGCAGTTAGCTTAGTACTAACCTATGAACCTATGTAACCTCTGTGGCATGTGCAATAACTGCGTAGCACTGCAATGGCAATGCATAGTCAGGTAGGGGTTTGAAACTCAATACTAGTAAGTGTGTGTTTGTGTTATCAGTATCCTGTGTGGGTGTTGGGGTGATTATGTAATGACAGGATACATTGCAGTGTGGGTTTTGCTACATCATTATATTGAGGACCTACATGTCCCAATGTCCACATTACAAGGCCAACAGTTTTCAAACACTGTAGAGGTTTTTGTAGACAATCCTCAGTCATAAATGTGGACAGGCATGTGCAATTACTATGTGACAGTATGGAGTAGTAAACAATACAGGCAACTGTTATAATACCCAGATACCACTCTCCACCCAAGGATCATACACAAACATGATTAGCTTTTACTCTCTTACTCCCTTCCTTTCTTACTTTGTCTCTGTCTCTGTCTCTCTCTCTCTCTCTCCCCCTCTCTGGTAGATGTGGAAAAGTACATGTTTTGCATAGGCAACAGCTTGAGTTTTGTAAGTAATGCTCATGATCAGCTGATGGCCTGTGCATGAATTGTAGTCCCTCACTTGATAATTGCATGTGGAATAGCTGTGGTATCATTCCTATAGCCAATTGCATGGAAACACACTCCTATAACTAAGCACTTCATGTGGGTGTTGGCCCTTTTCCTTCACTGTGAGCAGGACTTCATTTGGGTGTCTGACAAACAACATCACAGAGGGTAGTTGGAAATACCTTACTGTGGAGACAGGCCAACAAACAGGAGGGGGATGTTCCAGACATGGGGACAGAATGTAAGTATTACTGTTCTACATTTGAAGTAATGGTTTAACAGGGTTTGTGTGGATATGGTTGTGCTACATGTTTTAAAGTCTGGCATGACAGTGTTATGTGGTTGAGGAAACTCTAACCTGTAGGGCTATCTGAAGACTGGCCAGAGTTTGGAGTCTTACATGTGGTGTGTTACTCCCACATTTCCTGTCTTTAGAAATGCAGTAGCATACTCTGATGATTGCAGTCAGTGCATGGTGACATCCATGTGAGTTACTGACTTCATATCCCTCAGAAGAGATATGTCACAACAAACCCTGTTACACCAGGACTTTTCTCAGTTTATCACAGCAATATGTCAATATTGACCCTGTGTTTGTGCCTCTGTCCCCCAAGTCTGTCACCCTTTGTCCATATGTCATGCAGTAAGAGGTGCATATCTACAGTATATCATTATTTACTGACATCATACCTGATAATAAGCCAGTGAGATATCAGACTGCTAGACATGTTATGTATAGTAGGCCATATATTTGAGGACAAATGGGCTTGGGATCTCTGCTCCTCCAGTTAATATGTGTTAGGACAGACAGGAGGGTGTGAATGCATCAACTGTGTGAGCTTATCTATTCCAGTATTTGTGTGATATCCCCATTTTCATGGCTGTAAACATCCACTTTGTCAGGCTTGGTCCATACGTCTTGCACTAAGGAGTTCTGTGTATACCTCTGGACTGACCAGATTGTGTCAGACTGTATACGTTTATTGGTCATATCTCTGCTGTATTCCACAGGATCATTACTGTGATTTGTGTGGTACTTCACTATGATGATCTTATGATGTCCGTCAGTAACTGATGGTGTACATGTCAGTATCAGAAGTAACTTTCTACACAACATGTCTGTTGACACAACCCCAGTTACTGTAGCAACATTCTACATTTATACCTGCAATACTTATATTACATTAACTTGCACTAAAAGGTTGTGACTAATGGTGCTGAGGTATGACTCCACTACATGTTATGGGCATATTTTATATATATATATATATATATATATATATATATATATATATATATATATATATATATAAATATATATGTCTGTATGTATATGTATACATACATCTACATATGTATATATCTATATATATATATATATATATATATATATATATATATATATATATATATATATATATATATATATATATATATATATATATATATATATATATATATATATATATATATATATATATATATATATATATATATATATATATATATATATATATATATATATATATATATATATATATATATATATACATATATATATATATATATATATATATACACACATATATATATATATATATATATATATATATATATATATATATATATATATATATGTGTGTGTGTATCCATATCTTTGTTATATGTAAACATGAGTGTTGTATATACCTTCCCAGATGTATCTCACCATATTTATCTGATATGTGTATATTTAGATATAAAAACATGACTGATTCAACACTATTTTCACTTACAAGTACTAAACAATTGTAGTAGTCAAACCAGTTGTTCACTACAATTCAGTATGCGTACTGAATGATATATTTGAAAAAACAACAGACATCTTCACAGCTCTGATGGTGTAGTGGTTAACTGCTGTGACTATACTGTGCAGAGTCCTGAGTTCAAGACCTGCAAGGGCTGTTTATTTTGTTGCTAGACAGAACAAGGACTGCTGGATACAGCATGGTTAAAGCAGTTTTGAGCAGCTTTAAATGGGTTTGCGTGCGTTTACATGAAGCTAAGTGGTGCTAACGTACGGTTAAACGAAAATATGCTTACATCATGTAGGCTTCACTTACCACTGCACAAATCTGCTTAGCATTTACATTTACGCAATGTTTACACCTCCTAAGCATAGCACAGCCCTGGTAACCAGTGATCACATTGAAGTCTGATAAAATAGCATGGTAATGACATCTTTAATAAGTATATTTAATTCCATGTACATAACATGCTTCTATGTGCTGTCATTACAGTAGCAAGGGGTGTGAGTATATTGTATGGGACACCTGAGTACACATGGCTAGTACCACCATCTTTTCTCTTTGTATGTGTTTCATACATGGGTAGTATCCAAGGTTATATGCAGTCACACTTGCATGCATTGTATCATTACGTTACTACTTTTAACAGTGCTTTTCCAAGTAAGAGTAGATTGCAGATTGTAATACTGGAACCATACACCCCTGCATGTAAAGCCGGACCATTGTGTTCTTGGTGTGTGAGCTGTATGTTATTAAGTATCTGCTACTGGATATTGATCCGATATGTGGATATTAACTGTAGACTACTATGTGTTTAGGACATGTCATTGAGGGCTGCTGCCATTTAGTAATGGCATACCTATCAGTGTCAGACGTCCATCTGTCAAAACATTCATCCTAATGCATAATCTGTTGGCTAGCTGATTTCTGTCTGTCCTCTGTACAGATGTGCAGATGTCAGGTATCTATCTTGGCTGCTTACAGGCAATCTATGATTGACTGACACTGACATGTCTGCCCAGCTGTGTTATGAATGCCACAGATAGGAAACCCCACCCTGTATGCACCACATGCCATGGATACGTCAACCAGACTACCACAGTCAACAGAACATGCTTGGGTACAGGTCTCTAACCCAGACACTGGCCATGTTATGCAATATATGTTGCATACATGTCAATTGTAGCACCTCACTGGCCCTCTGCAAGAGAAAACCAGATGACTGGATGTTGAATGCAACTGTCACCCTGGGGATCACTCAAGTGGCATCAGTGGATAGATGGCCTGCTGACAAATGTCAGCTGGCATGATACCAGTGTACCCACATGCCCTACTCTTCTCATCTCTCCATGGACATTAGCCTGGTACACACCTAGGAACACCTGCACCAATGGACCCCAGTACTGACAAATGTGTCAGTGTGCATTACTGAGAATAACAGTGTCTATGTATTTGTAAACTTGTAGTTGACAATACCCTGAGGGCCTTCTCACCCACTATACCTCCCATTGCCATATTTAGAAATGGTTGCTGCTGTAATTGATGTTAAATGTACCGTGTTATACTCTTCACCATATGGGCTACCTGTATCTTGCAGTACTAGCATAACACTGTTCTCCAAATGGGTAGATATGGGTAGATAGGCATGGGTTACCCAAATGGGTAGATAGGCATTGGTTACCGTCTGAGTCCTGGCAAGTGTGTGTATATGTGCGAGTGTGCATATTTGTAGGAGACAGCATTCTGAGGCCACATTTTACAAACACAATAAACTTTGCCATACATTATAAGAGATAGTGATGTTGCTGATATTAGGAGAGCCATGACAAACCCTCACCCTACTATCCCTGTGGTATCCTACTATCCCTCTGGAGCATTTCTCCCCGGGCCTCCACTGAAAACAGGCTCTGTGGAACCTAGTCGGACTTTCCCGGTCAACAAATGTTAAATAAATAAATAAACAAATGTGCAATAAATGCATATCCCAGTAGTGGCACTAATTAGATAAACAATGGGGTTGTATTGCAGTCCTGGTCAATGTGTGATTGTGGGTATGTCAGAGCATTATCATGGGTTTCAGTGAGTACAATATCCAATATGGGGTGTGGGTGGGTATACTGTCTTTACACCATGATACTCCCAGTACATGTCCCAAGGTCCACTGTATGAAAACCGCTGTCACTATCAACCATACAGGTAACTGAGTACACTATCCAGCCCAATGATGCATGTGGTGTGTGCAAATTCTCTGCAACAGAACAGACTCACTGACAAGGTAGTTAGCACTGCTAAACTCAGGTTTGTCAAATGTGTCTATAACTGTTATGTGTTTGTCAATGTGTATATGACAGTATGTCATACTATATATTGTTCATTAACACCCAGTACATCCCCCATTACCATACTGTACAAGGTCTGGTGACGTTCTTCACTTAACAAGAAACTCGGGATACACCTCATCCTAAAAGTTCTGTGGTGTGTGCAATTAAGGTCAAACACATTATTAGCAATAAGTACCTAGGCAGGGGTTCTACTCTCAGTGTTGCAAGTAAGTGTGTGTGTATGTGAAGGGATCTACTTCAGTTTGCAGAAAATACATGTCCCAGGAAATCATTTGTCCAAGAACTAACTGGCAAAAGCTAACATTTCAAAGGAATCATCTTGTGGAAATTCATTCCATCAAAACTAGTGGTAGATGTATAAATGCCCTCTTCCCCACTGTACAGCTGTACAGCAATACTGGAGTTGGTATATATAGTTGGGTGCAGTTGTTGTTGTGGTCAAAGCCACCCTCATTGGGGTTATTGCTGTGCGTATCCCCACTCTTAGTCTGCTGTTATACTGTACAGTGTATGTTAACAGGTTAAGTAGTTGTTAACCACACTATGTGTGGTTCTATGCCACCCCACACCCTCCAAAATAGGGGGCTGTGCCACCCACACAAGCACACCTATGTTTACCAATTCCAGGATTGCACTACATTGGGGAAGAGGACATATACCCTGCCAGTACCATCGTCAATGACATTAAACTGGCAGATTGATTATTTACTCATGTGATGTTTTGCCTATTTTGTCTTTGTGGAACTACATAGACCAAAATGAGTTCACTGCAAAATTAAATACATCCATGTGTACAGTATTCTGTGTATTGCATCAACACCAAAGCCTCTGTGTGTGTGTGTGTTATTCACAAACATTTGGTGTGTGCCACCCAGTACACTTACTATTGCCCACTGTAGAAGAGCCACCATGCACTCACCTGTATACACCCCTCAGACTTATCAGCCATGTGGCACATGCAGTAACTGTTATACAGTCCTGTTACTTGTGTTCAGCTGTACCCAGGATTTGACACAGTCAGTGTGTCACCACAGTGCCATACCCCTCGTAGGAAAAAACAGCAGACCAACATCTACAACACAAACTGAATAAATTATGGAGACCACTATCAGTCAGTGTTAATAACAGTTATAATGTATCATGGCTGGACAGCTACACATCCTGACATGTAAGCATTAAACATTCCAGCTGAAAACATGTTAAACAGCATTACATTGCTAAACCTTAGTACATTCACCTTGTGCATCAGAACCATATTAGCATGTCCCTGCATTGATGGTATGGATGACAGGGATGTGGCACAGGTATCATCATATTCACAGGGTGTGTGGTGGGTTTGCCAGAGACCTAGGCTGAGCTGTTTGGTTGACATCATGTGGGTGTGTTAGGGGGTTCTTTATCAATTGGGCTATGCACATGTGGTGTGTGTAGGTATGGAGGTACCCTAGCTGTGTTGGTGATGTGTGTGTGTGTATGTATGCACACAGTTCTGCCATGTGGCTGCCCTATACAGCAGTTTGTTGGACAGCTGCAGACCGTAGATGGCAGGGTGTACAGTTCGGAGATGGGAACTGTGCCTGCCAGGGGTTCCGCTGGCACTACCAGGTAGAAGCCCAGATATGTTACTCTTCCCTGATGATGACAAATGTCTGCTGCATCTACGCCCCTGTTGGGACTGGCCGGAACCACGTGCACAAATTCCTGCTGCATTGTGGTGTGGACAGCACCCCCCTGCAGTGCTGGTGCTAGTACTGCCTCTACGGGAGCAGCTGTGACTTGTTGCACGTTCATGTAGACCTCCACCTGTTGGTGTTGCTGACCTAAGTCCATGTGGCTGCTGCCCTACTCCCACCATATACTCTAACACAGACACCACATGGTCAAGGATTCCCACCATCTCACCCAACTGTCTATCCAGGACCTCTGCAAAATAAGGGTGGGCACCTGCAAAATCACGGATGTTGTCAAGTACAGCAGAATGAGTAGCCCTCTGGAGCCTCAGACTCTGTTTGGTATAATGTTCCATATGTGCCTGTGCCTCCATGATGGCCCAAAACATGCATCTGGTGACACCTGCTGTGGCACTTCTGCCAGCGACATGATGGCCAGCAGCCCTCCTATGAGCACCCCTGTACATCTGCCTGTGCAGTACCTCTCCAGTCATCCGGCTATGGCTGCTGTGTACAGACACACTTGCCATGGTCCCAAGACTGTCCTGTCCCATGCCACCACCTGCCAACTGCCCCTCATCTATAGCCACTGGTGATGGGATACGTATAGGCATTGTGACTGTGTGCGGTGATGGGGTGGATAAAAGTGGGATGTCAACCGATGGCACAGCTTCAGCCCCTGACAACCCTGCCTGTGCCTCACCATACCTATAATCATTGTCAGAGTCTGTAAGGACATTAACATCAGTTTGCCTGCAGGAGAGACCCTGACCCACCTCGCCACCTGTGAGGGGAAAACAAAAAATGTAATTTAAGACCTGTACATTATTGCTTACCTCTACACACACTCACGAATACACACACACACACACACACACACACACACACACACACACACACACACACACACACACTTACAGGTGAGGTGGCACAAAGATATTACACAGACCTCTCATTACACAGCAGTTGACATAGATGACATATGGCACTCAACAGCATGCATGCACTGCAGCCATTTGTAATCCTTGTTACCAGCATTATACATCTTTGTGATGCATGAGTTGTGTTAGTAGGTGATGCCCCTTCACCTGGAACCCACTGCACCCATGTACACATTATTGCTGTGCACCTGTACAGCACACTGGCATGTACTGTGCACCATACCTCATAAGTGTACAGGCCATTTCTGAATGTGCATATGTGTGGCAGTTATGTTTGCTCTGTTGATCACAGCCCCTATGTGTTTGTCTGACACATACCTGGGATGATATGAGGACAGATGTCAATAATTAATGCCTGACCTTTGATTTGCAGATCTCATCATCAGCAGTGCATGTATGTGCAATAAAATCTGGTTACACTGACAACCTTCAAAACTTAATGTGGATATGAGGAGTGTACACACCCTTGTTGACATGCCAGCCTTTTCTATGATATGCAATGGGGCCACAATACTGCATTTGTTGACATTACACACACCTATGACATATGACCTGTGCAATCCAATGCAGTATCAAACAAATGTGTTAATCGTGCAGATGCTGAATGAGATGCATACAATATGTGGGTTGCATAAGTGTGCACAACCTTAACACAATGGTTTGTTGAAGCACCTGTTAAGTGAACTACAGCAGTCACTAGTCCTGGAAGATGTATACTAGCATGGCCCATCTTCACTTGCCATTATTTGGTCACTCTGCCCTACAAATGACCTCCAACTCTGTCGGATTGCAAGAGCAGCTCATGTTCACAGCCCTTGGAGATCACACAGTGCCTTCACTATTGCTGTGGAGACAGGGTTATGTCTGGCACAATTCATGACATTGACTGTGTTAAGATACAGCTATACTTAGCGAGCTTTGTATGTATGCCTCAGTTCATTGTTGTGTTTCAGGATGACACCCTCCCCATCCTCAGCCTTAATGCAGATGCTTTACAACTATGGGCCACACATGAGTGTCATTTTGCAGTGTTCCAAATTCAGAGCACCATCTCTACTGGTCTAGTTCCTGCTAATGAACAGCACACCTAAGGGTGTAGACTGGCACCAGTAAGGTAAAAATGAGGATGGTGGGCCTTAGGTGGAGTGAGGTGTTGCTTGTGCACCACATGTATCTTTATAAATACCGTCTGTAGGTTTCAGCCTTGGTTTTAGTATACCATTATACATTGCAACACATGCCTTTGATATTATGTATATGCTACGTGTAGAGAGCCCTGGATGATGTTTCCTGTGGAACAACTTTTCTATCTGAATACCCTAACCCATAAGCCACACTTATGCAGATTCTAGGCGATTGTCGACACAGGTACTGGATACTGGCCAGGCAGTACTTGCTTAACATTCTTGCATATCCCTCAGTGTTGCTGCATGTTTCTGGGCAGCCTCCATGACCAGTTTGAAACATGTGTTGCCTTCTGTCTTGGATGGGCATCTGTTTATTTTCTACATTAATGTTGTCTCATACTTCATACACACATACATGACTGTCTGCACTGTTTGCCATGGTATATGCAATGGTGAAGTAAGGCTACTTCTCCCTCTCCTGAGTGCTACCTTTCAGATATGGGATCCATTCCATGGTTTTCAAGATGTGTGCAAGCCGCAGCTGCCTCTGTTGCAGGTGAGTGGGCAAACATCATGGACATACCTCTTGGACAGCAGACCATTACTTGGTGTGACATTGAGGCCCTGTACTTGATGGAAGGTGTGTACTCAAGAAGAGTGAATGCTTTCAGTACCTCAAAAGCTGCTTCCACAATATGTTATTTGGAGTGTGTGCACACACATATGCTTCCAGTGTGTGTTAAGGTATGTATTCCCCGTATTTGTTGTCCTAATATATGATTCGATATTACACATTCATTGCTCATGCTAGGATCACATTACAGGTTGTAAAAGGTGTGGAATGTGGTATTGTGATTTGCCATTGTTTAGATCAGGAACAGTTGCCATTGTAATAGTGGTGTATACACTGTTGTAGCCACTGTATAAGGGTAATGTTTCAGACATGTCCCTACTGTAGGCCATTTTTTCCCACCATTATGTTCATCTCTGTCCACACATCTTGCACTGACAGGTTGTTAGGTATACTGCAGGACTCTTACATACCCTTCAGATATGCCACCATGGTGAAGACAGCAACAATAAGTGCACATGCTTGCATTATGGGTAGGTGTGTTAAATGTGTGCATGGCAAATACCATGGCCATAACATGGCCGGTGTATTGGCAAACCTGAACAAAACAACTTCATACTCACCAGCTACAGGCTGCTGCCCCAGGTGTATACCAGAGGGACCTAAATAGTTGTGTGAGAGAAGTAATGTCAGTAGCCACACTTCTGGCATTGATACAGGGAGGGAGCAGCATTTCAGTACATCAACAGTTCAAACACACAATACTAGAGATTATGCACATCTGTTCAATACTATACTGCAGCAACAGACTATGTTATCTGACATATGCATGTATATACTTTACAGATGAAGATGGATAAGCAACAGTGGTCTACTAATGTGCCCTGGGGCATTACCTGCACACTCCTCATCCATTGTGTGGGTGGCACCCACCTCCACAATGCTATCTTCAGGTTCCTGGCTTGGCTGGTGTGTGGGTGCCCCAAGGCTGGTGAGGAGCTCCTCAGCATGTGTCAGTGGGTGCTGGATGGCATGACCCCCTGTGGCTAGCTGGTCTCTCCTAACAGCAACAGCACGCTGACAGGTGTAATGGATCAGATCGGTGCACCGATGCCACACCTGCTCATAACTGCAGTTATGCAGGTCAACATCATTTACCCTGTGGATGAGCTCATTCCACGGGGTGGTCCTCTTCTGCAGATCATGGGCCCTGCATCCAAATAGGGTTCTGTTATGTAGTACAATGAAGTTTCTAATGATATCATTTTCCTGGAGTCTATATGCAGGGAGGCTTTCCCGGGACATTGTACCTGTAAGACATAAACAGGAGAAAACGTCAGAGGACCTCATACTGCAAGGATATAAAAGTTATTAATTGACATCCCCCCCACCATATCTGCAACAATAATATAAGCACACAGATCAATGGGTATGTTTACACCAAACCTACTGTTGGGACATATATCCTGTTGTTCAACAAATATTGAAATGTGTTTCTATTCATGTTCCATGTTGAAACACTATAATTGGTGGCCTGTTACTATCAATGTAACTGACATGCCGTTGTAATGGCCACTGTGGTTCCATATATGCATGTGTTCTGTTTGCCATGCAACTGTTCCAAATCTGGTGTTTTGGGTTAATGGGAATATCTATGCATGCTGTTATAACTAATCCTGGATTGTGTTGACTATTATTAACCACATGTGTTCTAAAACTGCAACATCATAGCATGGTTGGGAAGGCTGTTGCAAGTGGTCCCACCTCTCCCACCTCATCTGGCAGTGGCACCAGGCCCCAGCATGTCTGGTACCCATGCCGGGACCTCCTCGTCCGCTGGTCCTGCACCACCTTCAGGTGGAATTGGCTCAGGGGATGGGGCTTGCCCCCCCGGGAGTGGGCGCATACAGGATCCTGTCACCTGAAGTCAGGTCCAGGGTCTGGTGCATAGGGAGCTCCACAGAGAATTGGGAGATCTTCTATGCCAGCTTGAGGGCAGCCCCCCCCCCCACCACATGACAACTTATACTTGTAGAATAGTAATATAGTTTGTGTTTTATTTCTTTCTGTATGCACTTGTGCTGGAATATAGTAAGTGTTGATATCCTGCTTGTTTTCAGGGTTTTGAGTTTTCAGGATTTTGAGTTTTCAGGATTTTGAACTTTCAGGATTTTCAGCTTCAGGATTTTTGGGCTTTCAGGATTCTGTAGCGCTCCTATAGATATATATATATATATATATATATATATATATATATATATATATATATATATATATATATATATATATATATATATATATGTGTATATAGGTTCATAGGTAGAAGTGATCCCTGGGGCATATTTCCTGTTTCCATCCACTCATCAAGATTTTTCTTGAAGAGTGCTAATGAGGAACGTTGCTTGACATAGATGGGTAGCTTGTTCCAGAGTATAGGAAGTCTCTGGGACAGGAATCTATCCCTCCAGCATGTCATGTTTATTATGGTGACAAGGTTTAGGTCCCTAGAGCATGTAGCTCAGAGGGATTGGGATTTCTTATAGTGTAGCATGTCCAACAGCTCTGGGTTTAACATAGCTTTATATGTTAGGCAGAGATCTCCTCAGAGTAGGCGATATGCTATGGAGTAAAGCTGGAGTTTTTTGAGACAGTCAGTGTAGGGCATCTGTTTCTGGCCAGTAATCCTCTTTGTGAGGTACTTCTGTGGTCTTTCCAGCTGCTGCAGATGTCTTGTGAGGTACATTCCAAAAGGGGCATTGTACTGTATAATGGGTCTAATGATTCCCAAGTAGAGGGGGACAATGACCTCTTTTTTCCTGGATGAGAACCCTTTTCTGATGAGGTGTGCCACATAGAAGGATTTCCTGACTACTGTGGTGATGTGATTATTAAAGGAGAGACTACTGTCCACCTGGGTCCCAAGGTCTCTTATCACACATTCGGCATTAAGTAGACTACCGTTTATGTGGTAGTTCATGGGTACAGAGTTTTTACCAAAGGGGATGACACTGCACTTTTTGGGATTGAGCTTGAGGCCATGCTTCTGACACCAGGCATCTGTCCCAGTGAGACCCTTCTGTAGGATGTTCACATCATTTGGGGACTCGACTATGGCTCCTAGTTTGCAGTCATCTGTGAACTTCGTATTATATAGAACTTCATATTATATAGAGTGCATTCGGACATCGGATCCACACTCTGAACCTCCTTCCTCCACAGCTGAACTGTTCTGCCTTGCTACAAAATAGAGCATCACATGTGGACAAAGCCTAACATTAGGGGTGGATATATAGTGACAGATCGTAGATATGCCTATTACAAACCTATAAAGTTTGTGCATGATACGTTTCACATTAGCATGACTGTTCTGAAGGTGGTGGGGTCTGAAACTCATGTGTCTGTCACAACTTCATTACTTCCACCTTCAACTATTTGCCAGACTAATAATATACATGTTTGGAGGAACAGAACAAACACTATGATGGCTTAAATCTTGAAATTCTGTGCAGATTTGCACAGTTGACAGGTATGCCCCACTGCCCACAGGGCCAGATGCTATGTTGCAGCAGTGAATATTATTACACTGACAAAACTGTTAGAAGACTTTCCCAAAGAGTCAGAGAACACATGGTGGCTATCAAAAATAGGGACTTTGTCAACACACTCGCCAAACACAGTGTGTGCTGTTCTGACTTTCGCAAGTTTGTATTTTTAGTAATAAAAAAAGTTGACCAGTCACTGTTTGTTGATAGCTTCAAAAACTATGTAGAATATAGGGAATTGAAGTGGCAGGTACTGTTGAAAGGAAATCATGACCCAGGTCTTAATGAAACCATCACTGTTAAAAGTTTACTTAAATATAAGATTTTGCAACATATTTTTGTGCATTTTTAGCATTTTCAGCACCCTTGTAATCAATGTAGTAAGATAAATACCCTATTTTAGGAGAATTATGGTAATTTTCTGACTGGACTGATTAAGCATGATGTAATTATTTCCTGTTTTAGATTTAAACTGTTAGCTTGAGGTTGTTTTATTTTGTGATGAAGTTCTGAACATTAAAAGAATGAAAGTGGTTAAAGTTTACACCAAGTTTTTCTTTGGTTTGTTGAATATTTAGCAGGAGATACAGCCATGCTTCCAAACAGTTTTTGTTCCAGTTGATTTGTTTGGTTACCCTTTGATACTTTTTGTTTTTGTTATTTAATTTTGTGGAAGCAGTGGCAGTATGGCCGGTTCGCCTTCAAGTTTTGATGTGGATGATGTGTGTGGACTCACCGCATTGCAAAAGACATCTTTTTCCCAGTCGGGAATTTTATCTGAAGGGGACCCTATTTTGAATTTAAGTACTTACAGAGCACCTGATGAGTTGCGTTTGTTAACTCAGACTGTGGAAGAGGTTATTAGGAAAGCCCAAGCTGTTTTAAAACAAGCACAGACTTGTTTTGGTGGGCTTGTTTCCAACAAGTTGCCATGTTCCACAGAGGTATCAGATGGCTTATCTTCTTCCAGTGATGGTACATTGGTAGCTGACAATAATAATTTTGAACATTTCCATTGTGTGAGTAATTTTTTGATCAATGATGGGCAGAATCCATTTTCCAATTTAACTGATGGTGTTCTGGCAACAGATGAAAGAATGACCATTACATCCTCACCAAACTGTAAGTCTTACATTTACGATTTAGTAAAGAAACCTTTTAAATTTAAATCATTGGATCTTGAAAACTTTTATTTAGCCAAATGTTGTGAGTTAAAACAAGTTCCCTTGATTTAAGTTTAAGGACCTATACATTTTCCACTGGTATTAAACCTTCTGACAAAACATATTCTGATTTAGATGAAGTGTACAACAAAACTGGGTTACAGGTTCTTCAACTTCTTTCTAACTGGAACTTTGGCAAATGCAAGTGTTAAAGAAGGAAATTAAATTGGTCAATCAATTTGTTAGGCATCCTTTATTTCATATATTTAAACATTTATATGGTAGTATTTCTGTCAAAGTAGAGAGTCTTTTGGCCACTATTGTGAGTAAGAAAAGGAAGAAACTTGAAAGGGACTCTCATGCCTATTGTAACAATCAAGCTTACATTATTAAAGGTTTCAGAGGGTCACAGTGGTCCACTTTGTCTAATGCCAGTGTTGGTAATTCTTTCAGTGAACTAAGCCCATTTACACTTATTGTTGATACAAGTACTTGCCATTCAGTTGAAGTTTTACTCAACAGAAATGCAAGTGAGGTGGTAATTAATTAAGCTATTGGAGAAATTACCACTGGTACATCTGCAATATCCCAACCAAATGTCATTGGATCTCCCCCCTTCTTCTCCCTCTTTTTCCATTTCCCAAAATGGCTTGAGAAACAGTCATGCACCAGTTTTGAGAGGCAGGAAAGCATTTTGATGAAAGAGATGAGGGAGAGGAAGAAGTTGGTGATTTCAGATTGGACAATTTTTAATCTTAGCAGCCGGACTTTCATGGACACTGAACTTAACGTGCTTTCTAAAAGGTTTAGATTCATTCGAATCAGGAAAGCCTGGGTTACAGATGTAATTACTGATTCCAAGCTTTTTGTTAGGAAGTTGAATCTCAAGTACATTTTTGATGGTGTGTCTTCTAACAGCGAAACTACATTTTTGAAACAGCCAGGTACTGTTAATCCCCCATTGACCAACACAAGGAATGCTTTTGCCAAGTTGTGTGAGACTGACCTTTATAACATGGCGAATAAAGGCAAAGGCAACAATGGAAACAAGAACAATTTTTTTAATTTGACTTATAGTGAACTGCTAGCATTGAGCCAACTTTGTGGTTATCATGATTTAAGATATATAAAGGTAGACAAAGGAAAAGGGTCGGTTGTAATGAACTATTGTGATTACAGAAATACCATGCTCAGACATGCTCAAATTACTATCAGACACCAAAAACTATAAGAACATTTATAAAGATACTGTTACAAACAGTTTTAATCAAGTTGATTTTTCTGTTGTTAGATTTGTTGCATCAGGGTTACATCAATTTGCAATTGTTTGAATTTCTACTTGTAGAACAACCACAACTTGATAGGATGTTTGGTGTACCCCAAATTCATAAAAACAAGGAGAAACCTCCTTTCAGACATATTGATTCGCTTTCTAACAGAAGAACTGCTACAATTGCTTTTTATTTGGATGGTATACTGAATCCTATAGTGCAAAATGTCCTTTTTATTTAAAGGACTCTTGGTTGTTCCTTGACCATCTGAAGAAGTATGAGTCACAGGGTAATGAGCAAATTGTCAGTGATATTCATGTTACCTCATTGTACACAGCAATTGGTCAGGAAAATGGGGTTGATTTTGTTTAACTATTTTTAAGCAAATATTGTGATTTGGATGGTGTTGAGATTAACATAATTTGTTATTTGATATTGTTCTCAGCAAGAGTTACTTCTATTTTGAAGAAAGCATTTTCCAGCAAGTAGCTGGGGTTGCAATGTGAGCCAAAGTGGTCCCAGCTTTTGCCAGCATGGTCATGTGTTGGTCAGAAATGTGCTTCTTGGTCTAACTACCTCTTTTTAAATATGTGTCACTATATAGAAGATACATAGATGATTTATTTTTGTTTGGACTGGAAGTAATGATCTGTTTGATTCATTTTTGCAAGACGTCAATGATAGTATCAACTGGTTAAATTTTCTGCTCAGTTGTAAAGGTAAAAGTTAGTTTTTTGGATGTACACGTTATTTTGGATGTAGAAAATTGTAGGTTTCAAAGTGAGCTATACAAAAAGGACACTTTTCCCAACAATTATTTGCATTTACCACCCTCAGTTTATGAAATTCAATATATTTCAGGGACAAGTTATTAGACTCAGCAGACTGATCAGTGGTGATGATAAGTTCCACAGTGAGGTAAATTCTCTTATAGAGATGTTCAGGTTACGGGTTATCTTGAGGCCAAATTAAAATTGATCTCTCAAGATGTTATGGCATTAGGATGACCAAGTTCCCTTCCATTCTTTTTAGCGGCTTTGTCCCAAGAAGTGATACTGATGCTGCTTCCAACCTTAACAAGAATTTTGCTTTCCTGATTATTATGAGTTTGGATGATTCTCACATCAGAAAAATTATACATCACAATTGGAAAGTGATTTTGGGTAAGCCTGACTTAGTCAAAATTGTTGGTCAGAAACCCCAGTTTATTTACAAAAAGTATAATAACTTGAAGCAAATGTTAGAAAGGACCAATTTGTTTAGAAATGTATATGTGGGTCACATTTTTAGGACATTTCCTTGTCATAATTGCAAGCAATGTAGATTTGTAAATACTGCCAGCAATGTTTTTTTAAACATTGAGATTATACTTTAATTCCAAAAAGTAGATTTGACTGCAACAGTGAGGGGATTATTTATTTGGCCTCAGGTTGCAGCTGTGAACATTACTATGCTGGCAAAACTGTTAGAAGACTTTCACAAAGAGTTAGAGAACAAACACGTAGTGGCTATCAAAAATAGGGACTTTGCCAACGCCCTGATGAAACACAGTGTGTGCTGCTCTGAATTTCGCAAGTTTGTATTTTTACTAATAGAAAAAGTTGACCAGTCGCTGTTTGTTGACAGCTTCAACAACTATTTAGAATATAGGGAACTGAAGTGGCAGGTACTGTTGAAAGCAGATCATGAGCTGGTTCTTAATGAAATCATGGCTAACGTCAAAGAGTGAAATAATACTAATTTCATGAACTTTAATTGTACTCTGACTTAGGAATGGGGTCCATTCCTGTCATGGTATTAGAAACCCAAAAGACTTGGAGAAATAAAAAAAAGAGCAAAACCATCACTGTTAAAACTTAAATATAAGGTTTTGTAACACACTTTCTTTTCTTTTTTACATATTTCATATATTGTTTTTGAAAGTGTTTTTATTTATTATTTATCCATGCATTTTTCAGCACCCTCATAATCAATGTATTATGGTAAATGCCCTATTTTTAAGAGAAATATGGTAATTATCTGATTGGACTGATGAAGCATGATGCAATTTCCTGTTTTAGTTTTATACTGTTAGCCTGAGGTTGTCTTATTTTCTGATGAAGTTCTAAACATTAGAAGAATGAAAGTGCTTAAAGTTTACAAGTTGTCCTTTTGGTTTGTCAAATATTTAGCAGTGGATATAGCCATGCTTCCAAAGGGTTTTTGTTCCAATAGTTATCAGAGACTTATATTCCTGAACAAAAATGCTATCCTGTCTAAACAAATAGTACTTGTTTGTATTGAAGTCACTAAATAATAATATACACTTGAGTTGCAGACTTCATATACTTCAGAAAACACACCTTACACAAATTTGTCACACTCACATCTAAGAAATGAATACATTTGCATGCAATGTTAACAGGAAAACAACTGCTGGCATTTACATTTTTCACACATTCCATGGGTCTGAAATATTTTCTGTATGACTGCAACCAATTTTGCCTGTGGAGTAGCTATGTGCAGGGTCTGTGCTATTCAGTAACACATTGTAAAGAATGGGGAAGGCCAAGAAATTCCACAGCCCACATAGTATGCTAATAGTGGTATAGAACAAAAATCGTGGTGGCTATCAAAAATAGGGACTTTACCAACGCCATGACAGTGAGCAGCATTATTAAAATAAGGAACTCTGTTGATGCAACTGAGGTTAAACAATATGGTAGAGTGATTCAGAAATATATATATATATATATATATATATATATATATATATATATATATATATATATATATATATGCCACGACTTGATGTGCCAGCTTCAGAGCCATTAATCACAGTAAATTACTGGAGTTACAGGAGGTGAGTTGTATAACAATAAATGGGGTAGCCACAGCATTATCAAATCTGTATATGCAACAGGCTGTACACACAGCTATTAGCAGCTGTGTTTCACTTCATCTCCCTTAGAGTCACTGTGTCGTCCAGCCACGCCTAACATATTATGTCCTTTGTGACACTAAAACTGTGGAGCACAATCATGTGCAGAGCCGGTTCATGGTCAAATGGACCCATAGCCAGGGTAATGGACCAAGCCCACCTGCATCAGCCACTCCAGTGTCCCATTACCTGGTTATTTATCCCCATTTGCAATAAACTCTGTTCAAAGCAGTTGGTGTGTCTATTATTTTCCTCTTTATTTGTACAATGATTATGGATATTTGGATTTAATTTAAAACTTTTATTTCAAATTTTATAGCTCAGACACTGATAGACATTTGCTAAACAAAGCAATGCAGTCTTACAATGAAAACAGACTTAGCATGAGCAACAGTAAACTTCTCTGCCCTTGAAACTCATATTCATTGAAAATGCATCTGGCCAGTTGTGGATTAAGTGTACTTCTGGGCTGTTTTAAAACCATTGGCCAACTGTGCACATTTTAGGACCATGAAGGTCTTTCGACTTTTCCTGATTTGGGGTCGCCACAGCAGAACTCCGGTCTGCTAATGATTGGCAGTGGATTTTATGGTGCCGAGTTGCCAACCTGATGCCAAACCTTCAAAGAAGGCACACCCATTCACACACACACCTACCTGCATTTCTTTAAACGTTGCTTGACCATGGGGAGGACATGCAGACTCCACACAGAAGACACTCCAGTCGAGAATTGAACAGGAGAACCTCTAGCTGTGAGGTGACAACGCTAACCACTGCACCACCTTGGGACAATGAATAAATGTGCATATTCTTTGATTCACATTCCTGATTGTATTAAGTTATATTTCTTGTGTAGTACAGCACCATGTGTTAGAATGTGTTCTAGTTTAGAACATTTTCCAGTAAGCAATGAAACAAAACTTATCAAACAATAATGACAAAACTACCCATTTCAGAACATTTCAACCATAACAGTCCACTCAAACCCATTGTAATCTACCAATATCAGTGCATATGCACAATCTCTGGAGAAGTAAAAGTCATCTAAATAATTCCACATTAAAGATCTGTAACTGCTGGCAAACAACTTTGCATTTCAGTGTTTCATCTACAAATTCAGTGCCTGCTGCCCTTAAAGAGGAAGTTGCCTATTTTACATTAAAAAATGGTGTGTTGGTGCTATGCAATAGAGAATAAGTGGCAAACCTACAACAGGTTCGTAGTTACTAGGCATCTCATCCAAAGGAGGACACACACTCAGGAATGCAGCACCCACATCCCCCCTTAAAGGGGGCACTGCAGGATCACCAATCCATCGACATGGTGTGAGAAGAGAACCCCTCAACCTTCTGCATCAAAAGCCAAGTGTTCTTCCTGTTGCACTACTGACATCGAACAATATAGCTGTGAATCTCTGTCACTGTCATTGACAGGTTGTAATCCTCAGTGATTTACAAATACTAAAAAAAAAAATGAATAATAATAATAATAATAATAATGGAGACCAGACAGTCAGTGTGGCAGTTTAAGTCACTTGCCTACCCTTAATTATTAAGGTTCAATGTTTGACTCTGACCAAAGTCACTTAACTAAACAGTGCCCCTAACTGGGCCACTAAACACACACACACACACACACACACACACACACACACACACACACACACACACACACACACACACACACACACACACACACACACACACTCCATTTGCTCTTGGTTGCATGTCTCCCATTGCAAAGGATCTGTGCTTGCTATTGTGCATATCTCCATTGTCTCGGATGTTGCCAGTTTATACTTAAATCTCACCCAGTTTCTAAAGATGAAATTAGGATGTTGTTGTCCTAATGCTGCACATACCTCTCAATCTGGAATCATCAAAAATCTGGAAAAGGGCCCAAGAAAAAAAGGTACAACTGTCCAAAAATCTCGACACTGATTAACATAAAACTTGCATACATAATTATGTAAACCCAACCACTCCCACAGAATTGCAGGATATCAACATTCAAAGTGCAAATTGAAGAATAGACAACATATTAAACAGCACCAAATATAACCAGAATAATAGTATTTTATTTATATTAACATTTGAACTTGTTTTGAACTTTGAACTTGTATAAAACTCGAAATACAATGCTATAAAAATAAAATTAACTGCTACACTAATATTCAATAACACTGCTAAATATAACAAAATCATAAAATATTAACTAATTACCCAGCATCCATCTGCATGTCCAGCACTAAAAATCATTTTACACAATTATATTCCCAGTTGGTCAGTGAAATCAAATGACCAAAAACTCCTGTCTGTCTACAAACCTAGCAAATCTTTTGGGCATTGTCTGAACTCATACAAGGTTGTTAAGGCTTGGAACCCATTATCCATCAGGTCTATACCCTCCCTCACTTCTTTCAAAACCACTTTTTAAGACTTCCTAGATAAAATCTGTCTCTGTTCTTGCTCAAAACCAGGATAAACTACAGTGGATATAAAACGTTTACACACCCCTGTTAAAATGACAGGTTTTTGTGATATAAAAAAATGAGACCACAATAAATCATTTCAAAACTTTTCCCACCTTTAATGTGACCTATAACCTGTACAATTCAATTGATAAATAAATCTGTTAGGGGAAAAATATAAAAAATAAAAAGCGTACAATACGCTGGTTGCATACATGTGCACACCCTTAAAGTAATACTTTGTTGAAGCACATTTTGAAATAATTACAGCATTCAGTCTTCTTGGGTAGGAGTCAATCAGCATGGCACATCTTGACTTGTTAATATTTGCCCACTTTTCCTTGCAAAAGTGCTCCAAATCTGTCAGATTGCGAGGGCATCTCTTCTGCACAGATGTCTTCAGGTCACCCCACAGATTTTCTACTGTATTTAGGTCTGGGCTCTGGCTGGGCCATTCCACAACTTTAATTTTCTTCTGGTTAAGCCATTCTTTTGTTGATTTGTATGTATGTGTGGGGTCATTTTTATGTTGAAAGGTGAAATTCCTCTTCATCTTCAGCTTTCTAGCAGATGTCTGAAGGTTTTGGGTCAAAAGTGACTGGTATTTGGAACTGTTCATAATTCCCTCCACCTTGACTAAAGACCCAGTTCCAGCTGAGGAAAAGCAACCCCAAAGCATGATATTGCCACCACCATGCTTCACCATGGGGATGGTGTTCTTATGGTGATGTGAAGTGTTGTTTTTGCGCCAAACTTACCTTTTGGAATTGTGGACACAAAGTTCAACCTTGATCTCATCAGACCATAACACATTTTCCCACATGTGTTTGGGAGACTTGATGTATTGTTTTGCGGATTTTAGCTGGGCCTGGGTGTTTTTCCTGTGAAAGAAAAGGCTTCTGTCTTGCAACCTTACTCCATAGTGCAGACATATGGAGAATATGGGAGATTGTTGTCACATGTAGTATACAACCAGTACTTACCAAAAATTCTTGCAGCTCCTTCAGTGTTGCTGTAGGTCTCTTGGCAGCCTCCCTGACCAGTTTTTGTCTTGTCTTTTCATCAGTTTTGGAGGTACATCCAGTTCTTTGCAATGTCACTGTTGTCCCATATTTTCTCCACTTTTTGATGACTGTCTTCCATGCTATATCCAATGTTGTGGACATTTTTTGTACCATTCTCCTGACTGATGCCTTTCAACAATGAGATCCCTTTGATGCTTTGTAAGCTCTGTGCGAACCATGGGTTTTCCTGTAGCAGGCAACTGAGTAAATGTCAGGAAAATCCTACTAGTACAGCTGAACTTTATTTGGGGTTTAACAGTCTCTTTAATTGATGACAGGTGTGTACCCAAGAAGTCTGAATGCTGTAATTAAATCAAAAGGTGCTTCAACAAAGTATTAGTTTAAGGGTGTGCACACATGACAAAATATTAGTTTAAGGGTGTGCACACTTATGCAACCAGTATATTGTACGTTTTTTATTTTTTAAAATATTTCCCCCAAAATAATTATTTGTTTTTCAACTGAATTGTACAGGTTATAAGTCACATTAGAGGTGAGAAAAGTTTTGAAATGATTTATTGTGATCTCATTTTTATATCACAAAAACCTGACATTTTAACAGTGGTATGTAAACTTTTTATATCCACTGTATATCCCTAAATGTGAACAAATACCTTTTTATTCCTTACACCTCCTTACTCACCCTTCTTCACTTACTTCCTTACTACTATCAAATTATCTTCCTTGACTTTCTCTCGAAATATAGCATAAGCCTGTTTTTCCCCTCACTTTATATTGCAATTCCTGTTTGTATTAGACTAACTTACCTTTAATTTATCTCCAAACTGCCTAAAATTTCTCTAAATATTAAATAATTGTTATATAACTTGTATTGATTCTTAACCAATTTTTTGTATTATGACTAATTTGTTATAATTATTTAAACTGCAGATGTTTTTGTTTTAGTTTTGGAGATTGTAAAATTATTGTTCTTAAAATGTTATGTAATAATTTGTGGCATTTCTTCTCGAGCCTCTGCTGAAAATGGGCTTCTACCCTGTTAGACTTTCCTGGTTATCAAATGTCAATAAATAGATAAGTATATAAATAAATAAATATCCATCAGAAAAAAAGCAAGCTAAGACAAAACCTGTTATTCTCACAACATTCTAAGTTTATAAGAACAATATTTAAAGTCTGTCCCTATTTTGGGGTCCTTGCCCCCTCCCCCCATTATTTAAGGCTTTATCCAGATTTCTTTTGTTAGGAAGTTGAGAGGTATATTAGTGGTCTGAGGAACCAGCTTGGCCACAGCAGAGACTCTCACCTGCATCTAATGCAAATTACCAGCCTGCGGTGAAAGAATACACCTTTATTGAATTATCACTTGGAACATAGGCAAACATACATTTATATATTAAAAAAATGTGAGCAACTTCTACTAGCTAAGAATTATGTGTACTGATATTTGAGATATAACAAAATATTTATTGACAATTGCTCAGATAAAAGTGTGTTGCCTGAGCAGCACTAAACACTCCAAAATATTGTTTATTTTGGTCAAAACCACCACACCTCCCATGCACTGGCATATTATAATCATTTGAAGTTGCTTCTTCACAATAAAAAGAGCTGGTTTTCTGATAGGATGAATTTGCACAAAAATACCTCCTGCTACAATAAAATAGCTACATTTTCCACCAGTCTCTCTCATAGAACCTACCATTGTCATAGCTTAAAGCAATTAAACTGGTTTCAACTGCACAACTGCCTAACATACTCACAACTAACTACAGCACACAAACTCATTCATCATCCATAGAAATGCCCTGCACTACATAACTTATTACTACCCTACTGTCCAGCAAGAGACCTCCGCTATGTTAATAAATTCTTATTACTTATAAATAAGTCACATAATGTTGCAGGAGACTTGCTCTACTCCCAGTATGTTGCTAAACTCTGGACTAATATCCTCACACAAATAAAACTGTCCAACAAACTCAATAGTTTTAAAACACTGCTTAAATAACATCTTAACCAATCCTGGTCCTGCACATGGTCATCACAAGCTTAAGACTTTGTGTTCACCATACGATACTCTCCAACCCAGCCACTGGGGATGCACAAGCCAGTGCATTTCTTTGTGCCGGCCCAAGCCTGGATAAATGGGGAGAGTTATGTCAGGAAGGGCATCCGGAGTAAAACCTTTGACAAATGAGATATGCGGACAATACAGATTTCCATACTAGATCGGTCAAGGCGTGGGTTAACAATGACCGCCACCAGTACTGTTAGCCAACAGGGTGTTGGTGGAAATTGGGCTACTGTTGGCCAAAGGATAAGAAGAGGGAGAAGACATGTCCAAAGACAGGATGAGAGGAGGAAGGTTAGGAGTGTGGTAGTGAAAGTAGCAACTTTGAATGTCAGTAGGATGACTGGTATAGGGAGAGAGCTGGCTGAAATGATAGAGAGAAGGAAGGTTGCTATATTGTGTGTGCAAGAGACCAGATGAAAGGGGAGTAAGGGCAGGTGTATAGGAGGTGATTTCAAATTGTTCTATCATGGTGAGGATGGGAGGAGAAATGGTGTAGGGGTTATCCTGAAGGAACAGTATGCCAAGAGTGTTTTGGAGGTGAAAAGAGTGTTTGATAGAGTGATGTTTATGAAGCTGGAAATCGATGGTGTGATGTTGAATGTTGTTAGTGCATATGCTCCATAAGTTGGGTGTGCGATGGATGAGAAAGAAAAATTTTTAGTGAGTTGGATGAAGTGGTGATGACTGTACCCAAGGGTGAGAGAGTGGTAATTGTAGCAGATTTCAATGGGCATGTTGGTGAAGGGAAAAGAGGGGATGAGGAAATGATGGGTAGATATGGTGTTAAGGAAAGGAATTCAGAAGGTCAGATGGTAGTGGATTTTGCGAAAAGGATGGACATGGCTGTGGTGAATATGCATTTTAAGAAGAGGGAGGAGCATAGAGTGGAGGAAGATGCACACAGGTGGACTATATTCTATGCAGGAGGACCAGTTTAACTCATTCCCTCCAGCAGAGCTCTTTTGATGGTGTACCTTTAACTCCCAGTAGGTGTGGCTTCAGCCTTTTAAAAATGAAGTTATCATCTTAAACTTCTAACATGTACAAACTGACAGAGGTCATATATCAATACAATTGTGTTTGCCATAATGTATGCTTCAAGATAAAATATTCTTATACCTTGTATGCAGCATGGTTTTGGAATTATTAATGCAAATATGAACAAGCGACATCTGATGCCTAGTGGTGCAGTAGGAGGTAACTGCAGAAACACCTGGAGATGTCACTTGGCTGTAATGAGTTAAAGGAGATTAAAGTCTGTAAAGTGGTGACAAGGGAGAGCATTGTTAGGCAGCATAGGATGGTGGTCTCTAGGAGGACGTTGGTGATCAAGAAGAGGAGGAGTGTGAGGGCAGCACCAAGGATCAAATGGTGGAAACTGAAAAAAGGTAATTGTGACTTGGAGTTCAGGGAAGAGTTAAGACAGTCACTGGGTGGCAGTGAAGAGTTACCGAATAGCTGGGTAACTACAGCAGAGATGGTAAGGGAGACAGCTAGAAAGGTGCTTGGTGTGACATCTGGAAAGAGGAAGGAGGACAAGGATACCTGGTGGTGGAATGAAGTACAGAAGAGTGTACAGAGAAAGAGGTTGGTGAAGAAGAAGTTGGATTGTCAGAGAGATGAAGAAAGTAGACAGGAGTATAAGGGGATGAGACATATGGTGAAGAGGGAGAGAGGTGGCAAAGGTTAAGGATAAGGCGTATGGGGAGTTGTATGAAAGGTTGGACACAAAGGAGGGAGAAAAGGACCCATATTGGTTGGCTAGACAGAGGGACCATGCTGGGAAAGATGTGCAGTAGGTTAGGGTGATAAAGGATAATGAGGGAAACATACTTACAAGTGAGGAGTGTGTGTTGAGCAGATAGAAAGAGTACTTTGATAAAGGGAATGAGAGAGATAGAGAGAAAGAGAGAGAGAGAGAAGGATGGATGATGTGGAGGTAGTTATTCAGGAAGTGCAGTAGGTTTTTAATTTGTTCTTTATCAAAATTGGATGCCTTGGGGGACATAACAGTGGGATGTACAAGGTAAGAGACTGCTTAAAAGTCGAACTAATGGGCAGTTTTATACCTGAGCTAATGATTACCTTAATTAGGAAGGAGGAACTAAGGACTGCTATGAAGAGGATGAAGAATGGAAAGGCTGTTGGTCCAGATGACATACTGTGGAAGCATGGAGGTGTTTAGAAGAGATGGCAGTGGTGTTTTTAACCAGATTGTTTAATGAAATTTTGGAAAGTGAGAGGATGCCTGAGGAGTGGAGAAGAAGTGTTTTGGTACCGATTTTTAAGAATAAGGGTGATGTGCAGAGCTGTAGTCACTACAGAGGGCTAACAGTTATCAATCACAGCATGAAGTTATGGGAAAGAGTAGTGGAAGCTAGGTTAAGAAGGGATGTGATGATTAGTGAGCAATAATATGGTTTCATGCTGGGAAAGGGCACTTCAGATGCGATGTTTGTTCTGAGGGTGTTGATGGAGAAGTATAGGGAAGGTGAGAAGGAGTTGCATTGTGCTGTTGTGGACTTAGAGAAGACATATGACAGGGTGCCTAGAGAGGAGCTGTGGTATTGTATGAGGAAGTCGGGACTGGCAGAGAAGTATGTAAAACTGGTGCAGGCTCTGTATGAGGGTAGTGTGACAGTGCTGAGGGCTGCAGTAGAAGTGACAGATGCATTTAAGGTGGAGGTGGGTTATATCAAGGATCATCCCGGAGCCCTTTCCTATTTGCAATGGTGATGTACAGGTTGACAGACGAGATCAGGCAGCAGTCCCCATGGACTATGATGTTTGCTGATGGCAATATGATCTGTAGTCAGAGTAGGAAGCAGGTTGAGGTGTCCCTGGCGAGGTGTAGATATGCTCTATAGAGGAGAGGAATGAAGGTCATCAGGACAAAGACAGAATATATGTGTATGAATGAGAGGATAGAGGAATGGTGTGGATGCAGGGAGTAGAGTTGGCAAAGGTGGATGAATTTAAATACCTGGGATCAACAGTTCACAGTAATGGTGAGCGTGGAAGAGAGGTGAAGGACAGAGTACAGACAGGGTGGAGTGGGTGGAGAAGAGTGTCAGAAGTGATTTGTGACAGACTACTACCAGTAAGAGTGAAAGGGAAGGTCTACAAGAGGATAGTGAGACCAGCTATGTTATATGGGTTAAATATAGTGGCATTGACAAAAAGGCAGGAGTCAGAGCTGGACGTGGCTGAGTTAAAGATGTTAAGATTTGCATTAGGAGTAATGAGGATGGACAGGATTAGGAATCAGTATATTAGAGGGTCAGCTCAGGTTGGACGGTTTGGAGACAAAGCCAGCATGGCAAGATTGCGTTGGTTTGGACATGTGCTGAGGAGGGATGCTGGGTATATTGGGAAAAGGATGCTAAGGATGGAGCTGCCATGTAAGAGGAAAAGAGGAAGGCCTAAGATAAGGTTTATGGATGTGGTGAGAAAGGACATGCAGGTGGCTGGTGTGAGAGAGCAGGATCCAGAGGACAGGAAGAAATGGAAACAGATGATTCGCTGTGGTGACCCCTAACGGGAACAGCCGAAAGAAGAAGTGTGATACTCTCCAAATACTCTCCTTAAACAAAATATTGTCAACCTCTCACTGAAATGATAAAACAATTTTTATACATTACTGCTGCCTGTACAATCCAACAAAATAACCAAAAAAATAAATACTGTATACCATAGCTCTCAACCTTCCATCTCTAAAATGAGGAACACTAGTCCTCACAATGTGGAACAAATGGGCAAAATGTGGAGCACATACTAATGGCTTACTAACAACCTCAACTAGGAAGGTCATAGGATGGTTAAAATATGCTGGTTTTACTTATAAAGAAGATATTTTAATGAATTAATATGATTAATTTCTATTTACAATGGATTTCACTAAACCCTAACACTGAATGTGTGACAGAGTCTTTCAATGTGGAACTTTTGAGGAACTTCGAGGAACATTAACTTTTTAAGACCCCAAATGAGGTACGTTCCTCATAATGAGGTGCACTTGAGAGGTATGCTGTATATAGGAAAACAACAGGCAGGAATCCACACAGTGTTTTATTCACCTCTCTAGCGCTTCGGCTAATGCCTTCAGGGAGTATAAAACATTACAAATTCATCACAGTTAAATACACTGAACAATAAAATGATTAATCAATAAATATTCAATTACATTAATTAAATACAACACAAAAATTAAAGAAACACATACTAAATTAAATTAAAGAAACACATACTAAATTAAATTAAAAACCTCCAGTTACACTCAAGATTAAGACCCCAGGGAGACAAAGTATTATATTTCAAGATAAAAAATACTTTCTTTATATAGCAATTTTTTTCTTATATAATTCATCAGAATGCACTCCTTTATGCACTTGTTCCAAAATCGTGGCTTGTAAGCTATCAGGGTTAGACTCCTGAACCTGCATAAAGTGCTTCGCTACAGGACTTTCTTCTTTCCGATTAATAATATTCCTAATATGTTCTTGCAGTCTTGTTTTAAATTTACGCTTACTCCCTCCTATATATACAAGACCACAAGAACATCTCAGGGCATAAATAATTCCTTCAGTTTCACAGTTGTACATGTCATTACCACAAAATACATAACCATTTATATATCCAAAAGTCCGCACAACATAATGGCAGACATTACAATGGCCACATAATATAGTGCTCTTAACATTCATAGTCTGAACATTATTTTCAATAATCGGATATCTAAACCTATTATGAACTAAAATATCCTTCAGATTCCTTCCCCTTCTGAAAGAAATGCTTAACAACAGGGAAATTAGCTTTGCCAAATCAGCAGATTTGAATAAAAAGTTTCAGTAATATTTAACCAACTCAATCAAAATACTGCTGAAAGCCCCATAAGTAGACACAAAATAAATCATTCTTTTTTCATCCCTATTAATATATGTTCTATTATTACTTACTATATCATATTTTATGTTAATTTCAGGCCAATTATTAATAACCTTATCAACAGCTACCTGAATACTTTGTCTATTATACCGCCTTGAAATAAACATATTAGTCATAACGTTAACTTCCATATTAAAGTCCTCCTCATTACTGCACAATCGTCTAAGCCTTAAACACTCACCATAAGGGAGAGAAGCTATAGTGTGAGCCGGATGGCAGCTTGTGCCCATCAAATACTGATTGCCATCTACAAATTTTCTGTGTACAGATGTCCGCAAAACACTATTTTTTCCTACAAATAAATCTAAATCCAAAAATGTAATATGTCTATCCACCTGCATACCATCAAAAGACAATTCAAACCTGTTATTCTGCATCCCTTCCACAAACTGGTTAACATCAGATAAACCCCCTTTACAAACAAAAACAAGATCATCAATAAAACGAAAATATTTAACATGTTCTTTAAAAAAAATTATATGATATAAATGCTCTAATTCATATAATCCCATCATTAAATTTGCATACATGGGGGCAAATGATGCCCCTATTGCAGTGTCCCATATCTATTTGTATATCTGTTCATTAAACATAAAAAAAATTATTATTTAAACAAAAATCTACCATTTCCATTATATGCAGAATAACAGGCAGACACACTTTCTCTGTTTCTGATGTCCTTTTTTTCTTTAGTCTTCCACAACTTTTTTATTTAAAAGAAATCTGAACCAGGAGCTAGGGGCACAGTTCATGACTTGATTTAAATTGGGGGTGGGGTGCTCATCCCCAATCACCCTATGGTTCTGGTGCCCTTATCCTCAGACATTAAAAACTGACTGGGGAGAAGCCTTTTATGCTTGATACAAATCAGACAAAAAAACCCAGATTTCATTTTAATGTAAGTTATACATTACTCACCCTGATCTGTCTGCTGATAAATAAAAAGTTAAGTCTTCCAGTGTACAAAACAGAACAGATACTTGTTGATACACGTTACATTGGATTTAGAAAAGTCCATTTAAGGGTGATAAATGTTATACTTAATGGCACATTGATAAGTTTATACTTAATTCATGCACAGATAGTAGATGCACATGTTAAAATGTTCCATTTATCCTTGTTATAATATTATAATGTGTCAAATTTAAAAGAAATCCTAACAAATAACTGTAGAACACAATTAAAAAAAGAAAGCACCCCTTGACATATACAGGGTGGGCTGCAGCCATAAATAACTTTTTTTTTTAAGCTGTCCCACTCTCAAACAGGCAGTTAGGCACTGCCTCATAACACTGATGTTATTGCGCATGCCCCTGCACATTGATGATGTTGCAGGATATGCTAGCAATTAATGATGACATCAACGGTAATGAAAAATTGTAAATAAAAAAAAAATCAGGATTTGAAGGGGTCATTTGAAAGTCCGTGGCACCCCATTATTATGCCCTAAAAAACAAGAAATACCTAGGAGTTCAGTATAGCTGAGAGGTATGACGCTGCACTTTCTGGGGCTTAGAGAAGTTCCAATGAAGTTTTAATACTTGCTGTGTTTTCTCCCACATATTTATTTATTTTTATAGTGATTGTGATGCCTGACCCCCCCCTCCCCCAGCTAACGCAGGACCTAAGCAGCTGTCTAGGTCGCCTAGTGCTGGATCCTGCTCTGACTGTGTGGATAAAGACACCATGCAGAAGCTGGTCAAGATGTGTCACCATCATTTTCAGGCCTGTGGGCTATGCGGATTATCTGTACTTGTAGGTACCATGGTATATGTGGCTTTGAGAATATTGACGAGAGGGACCTTTCAATAACCAACAGTGGATACAGTGAGGGCATCCCAGACATCTGCCTCATGGATAATCCACCAGTTCCTTGATGCCAAGCTGCAGCATGTGAGGGAGCATATACGGTTTAATCATACCACAGTGGAGAGAACCAATACCATGTGAGCTTTTTATGATATAATCTATTTCCTCGAGGTACTGGTTTTATAGACTGTGCCCACACTGGAATATAGGCCTCACCTGGTGAACAAGAAATAAAGTATGTTAACTGTAAAGGTTACCACTCCATCAATTATCAGGTGGGCTGTAATGCAGACGATATAATCTACAATGATTTACAATGCACCTGCATCCCACCAAGGCAATACCCACAACTCCTACATGTGGCATACAAAGGAATCATTTCATCAGTTTGTGTGGGATTATTTTCCCCAGAGGCATCTTATTGGCAATGACAGATATGTTCTGGAGGCATAGTTGATGTTACCTACCAGAAATCTCATTGTTGTGGCAGACTGTGGCTACAACAGTGCCCTGTCACAGATCCGAGTTTGGCCTGCTAAGGTTCCACTTTTGTTGCCTGGATGCATCTGGCAGTGCCCTGCCATATGACCATGGTATAGGTAATAATATATTTTCAGTCTGTGTCTATGCTACATAACATTATTTTAGAACAACAGCTGCAGTAGGATGGACATATTCAAGTGGAAGAAGTTCCATAACACTAGGCAGTGGAGGAGGAGCCCAGTGAAGAGTCTGTGGTGGATCCAGAAGCAGGGAGGGATGTGGGTGTAGCATGCTGTGACACTGTCTAAGAGGCAGCAGTTGGTTCAACACTATGAGCCAGAATAAAGCAATACACAGAACATTAAAAGTGATGTAGGTAAATCTACGACCAGGTTGTGCCATCCATGCATAGACTGGCCACACTAGGCATCAGGCATAGTGCATCATTTGCACAGGTGGGAGGAGTAAAGTGTCAAGTGTCATCAACAGGGAAAGTGTGCATGATGATATGATTATATTACCATAGGATCATGGGATGTTACTAGGCTATTGGCCCTGAGGTCCTTATAACCCTAGCCAAGGGTTTAGCCCATGTTTAAACAAGTCAGCACCTAATGGAGATGTGTGTGTGTGTGTGTGTGTGTGTGTGTGTGTGTGTGTGTGTGTGTGTGTGTGTGTGTGTGTGTGTGTGTGTGTGTGTGTGTGCACGCGCACGTGTGTGGGTGTGGGTAGTGTGTATGTAGGTATGGGCAGTGTGGATGTATGTCACTTTCTGTCTGTCTGTCTGTCTGTCTGTCTGATGGGCTACAGACACTGCAGATGTTGCAGCACTGTGGTGAGCTCCCACAGAAGATGTGTGTCCAATCTATGTTCTCCTTTGTTCGTGGGAGACCCTTCTACTAGGACGGCACAGGTACTATACAGCCCTTGCCTAGAATAGGTGTGCTGTATGAGTGTGAGTGGTGGTCCATACCAGACATTTCTGCAGCATGAGCTCTGCACCCTTATGGTTGTCCACATCTTTGCATACTGACCTCCAGACCAGATAGTGGGTGGAAGTGATGACACTGTACATGCCTGACCTAAGCCTCCCCCTTGTAAAGTAGCCCTAAACACTGAAGGCAGAAGTGGAGTGGCTACAGTAAGTGTGTCTGGCATGGTGCCTGTGTGCAGAGGCATGTGTTATGCAAGCTGTATAGGGAACATATCCACCAGGCCACATATATGGTCCATTCTGTCCTCCAGGTCATCATACACACCTTGTAAAATGGCTGCCATCTCAGCAAGGACTGAGGTGTTGTTAGCCTCTCACTCTGTAATGGCAATGCACATTCTCTGTGTCTCAGATATAGACACACCTAGCTTAATAAGGGCTAGTGCCAATGGTGTCTATGGCTGTTGGCATACTGACTGCCCATATCCCACACCCACTTAGTGGGTCTGTGGCAATTAAAAGAGACTGCTATGGGGGAAGGGTCATTCCTTCCAGGTAGACCTATCTGTACCTCCCTATCTTTTATCGGCTTCCTGCATGCATGGGTTTTGTTTCACAGGCACAAAGACTGTGTCTACTGACTGGGGTGGGGATCTGGATTCCATATTTCCTGTATCCAGCACTGACACCATACCTCCTGGCCATGTGTAATTTTGACTGTCTTCATTGTTGGAGTCAGAGTCACATCCAGCATCAGGCCGTGGTATATCCACAGTAGAGGAACCTGTTAAAACACCATCAAAGGAAAATGCCAATAAATAAGACTCATCACCATTACTTCAATCCTAGTGAATGAATGATAATGACTGTATATAGCAGTCGATGATAATAAGATAGACCTTACCTCATGCTTATGGTCTTGTAGTTTGAAGCTCTGATGTTCCTACATACAAAATTGTAATATGCACTACTGTAAAGTACACATTTATCCAGTATGCAGTTGCCTAATACATAACAGACATACACACCTGGAGCACCTCCAGTGGAGATTCTTGGAGCTTGCTATAATCCTGCTCCAATGCCCAGGATTCCACTGCAGCCTGTAGAGGACTCAGATCCCCATGCAGAGAGATAAGGAACTGCATCTCTTTTAATGGTGGTTTAGCCAATAGACTGCCTTCCATCACCCTATACTCCTGTCAGGTGGTGCCACGCTTCTTGGCAGCATTTGTCATGCATCTGACTTGATCATAATTTCTGCCCCTGGCCACCAACAGCATTTATATCATTCACCATATCCCGCCAGATAAGGTTGTGATAGGGCAGGCTGCATTTATCAGTAGTGATCATCTGCCAACCTTGGAAATGTAGACTCTGCAAAAAAGATCTCATTCACTGTATAGTAGAATTTCCATTTACAATGCTATCATTGGGCAAGCATCATGCTGTGTAATGAAAGACTAACTTATGTGAGGGTAAACACATTGGTACATGCCATATACACACACACGCACACACACACACACACATGCACACATGCACACGCACACACACGCGCACACACACACACACACACACACACACACACACACACACACACACACACACACACACACACACACACACACCACTCTCATACAATTTACTGACCTGTGTGCTGCAGGTGTGATATATATCTGTAACACACACATTGCAATTATCTTAAGAATGCACATTAGTGCATTAGCTATCTGCCTGCAGCATACATGTGGCCCTGGACGCCTATGACTGCAGATGTTAAGGTGTCCCGGGTGTTAGTATTGCAAGTGGATGCTACTCAGAATATGAACAGAGTTATTTAGGGTTTCTATGTTTTAACCTTTGCAGTTTAACCCCTGTATACCTGCTAGTGTTAAACAACAGGATTGGCATAGAATGGAAAGTGGGCACATGTTCCCCGACACTGTATAAGCAGACCAGTATTCCTTCCTAAAAGTTCCACAGCCACTCTGCACACATTGGGACTGCTACCTGCATCTCTCCTGTTCAACTAACACATGCCTGTATAACGGCATCTATATCCAGATCGGTATTCCTTCCTAGAAGTGCCACAGTCACTCTGCACACATCAGAACTGCTGCCTGTGTCTCTCCTGTTCAGATAACACATCTCTGTATAACGGCATCTATATCCTTGCAGTTAGTCAGATTGTGCCATTATATAGCTCTACTGATATCGTTGTATATCATAATTTATTAAATGAATGCATTAATTATATTTTTGTTATGGAATGTCTCACTTCCCTTCCTTCATGTGTGACTATCCTTTCTTTTGTAATTATTTTAAGTGTGTTATTTTATTTTTCTCCATTTATTTTTGCATTTTATACAGTAGTTGTCATGGCAGTGTTAGTGGTGTGACCCTGCCCCATCTCCAGTCCCCCCATAGGCCTAGCCATCCCTTGTATGTTCCACACCTTTATCCCAGGCTGTCTCCTACTAGGTGCAGTGGAAGGAAAGCTAGAAGGCCACCTCTCTTGTGCCTGGTGATGCTTCACTAGCTAGGAGTGCCATTGTTCCCTCTCACGGTACTGCATTGGTTCAGGAATTTGTCATATGCAGTGACTTAGTAGATATGGTAAGGCATATATAATGCCAGTGGCTGCCTAGAAAAGGTTGTTCTTGTGGTTGAGTCACATAACTGCCTGCCCCTACCATCACCACCTCAGGCAGGGCTCAACAGGGTGGGTGGTCAGAGTGCTGTCTTACCTCCCATTGTTTATCTCACATGCAGTATGATGTGGAAGTCTAGTTACCCTATCCCCCATTTCCATATTCTTTTCCCTTATATGTCAATGCCTTCTCCTCTTTGTCATCTAATTCCCCTATCTCCATTGTTCTTCTTTTGTATGTCTCTGAATACAGTGTCTCTGAATACACTGAATACCTCCCCTGTCAAGCTTTGTCTATGTTATACATCCATTTGTTTGCCCCTGCTACTTACTCTCAGTCTGCTACCATGTCTTTACCTTCCCATACATCCATCCCCACCTTCCTGTCTTGAAAAAATGGGCACATGTCCCACAAACAAATGTGTACCCTCCCTATCCTGCCTTCTTTTCTTACCTACCCTGTTTCCCTCGTGCTTTATCCTCTGTTGCTACTTATGTTACTACTGTACTATACTCCAATTTCCACTGCTTTTTATTGTCCAAAACCAAATGTAACCATTGCAGTAGTCCCTTTACAATAGGATGCTTGTTGTCTCATCCTAAAGCACATACGCACATTGAGGCATATGCATTCTCTCTGCTCATCAGTTTTCCTCATTACTCTTCTGACCGTGACTGTGAGTTCTCCTCCTTCACAGCAGGTCATTTTCCTAATTGTCAGCAAACTGAGCTGTGAATTTCCATCTTGTTAATTCATGTTGAGCTTTTGGCCACATCGTGCTATGAACTGTACCTACATGACACACTCTGTGGTCATGCTATGGACTGTTCAGACTGTGACCTTTACCCCTGTTATACAGTATGTAAAAACTGTGGCAAGTGGAGATTTAACTTATTCCCTTTAGTGGAGTTCTTTTCAATCTGTACGGTAACTCCCAATGGGTATTGCCTGAGCCTTTTAAAAAAAGAAGCTATCACCTCACAGTTCTAACAAATGTTCATATCCCTAGAACCATAAGTTTTATTAGAAAGTTGTAAAGGGCAAACTATTCAGTACAAAGTAAACTTTACAGTGGTTGCACTTATTCAGTTCTGTGCCTTAAACTGGATTTCATAATTCACGATAAACACAGTGAATATTAATATTAATTTTGTAACATTATATAAACAGCTTACGATATCTCAATAACTATTCGAGTAAAATACATACTGTCAACATCATTTTCTTCACATGGTAGTGAACTTTCATATGAGGCTAGGCAGTTTTGTCTGTGTCACTTGACTGTTGCGATATTTACTGCAATATGACAATTATTACAATACAAATAAATAGTATACAGATGATACTCAATATCTCTTTAGCTGAGCTGGACTGAGGTCAAATATCAATACAGTTGTTTGCCGTCATGTAAGTTTTAAGATGAAACCTTCTAATACCTTGTATGAAGCAGGGTTTTAGAATTATTAATGCAAATATGAACAAGCTATGTTTGATACCTAAAGGAGAAAGTGGGACTTAACAGCGATTAGAGGCATCACTCGCCTGTAATCAGTTAAATGAAAAACAAGGGAAATATAAGCTTGATTAGATCATCAAATACCAAATGTAAATGATGAGCATCGAAAAAATTGAACACCACTGACCAATCTCACAAATGTCTGCTTACACAAAATGCCAGCACTCCGAATTCCCCAGAAAACTGAAATGTGCTCATGTTCTTCTGAACAAAACATAAACCTATAGAATAAATAAACATGACTGTTTTTAGAAGGGGAGCAAGCCCCCAGCACCGCCAGACTTCAGATGGGAGAACTCTCCCTTATGAAAGGAATCGCTACCCGTACACAATGAAAAAAACGCACTGGTAGTGATTTCCTGCACTAGCTACCAACACAAAGCTCACCACAACACAAACATTCTCCTAACTTCAAATAGCCAATTGTAATATTCACACACCTATTCTTTTAGACACCAGCTGAGTCAAATGTGAGTTTGGAATATTGTGTATTTGGCATTTCACACAGCACTTTAACCATGTCACCCAAATGCAGGCATTTTGCAATCCATGCATAAGTCTATATTGCTGTCTAAAAATCTGAAATGAATGTCGGTTCAGCATAGGTTTAGTTAATGAATTTCATCAAGCATGTAGTCTGACCTACTCAGCGGATTCTGAATGCAACAGGAATATCATAAATAATCAGAAGATTACTCTAGGGAACAGTGCCTTGCTTAACATAGCAGGTGGTCATTCTAATTTTAAATTAATAAGAAAGGCAGCAGATTGCTTCAGATTCATACGTCTCACTTTCTTTAATTCACTAACTTAATGGAACCTTACCATTTTGAATACATTCCTATTTCAGGTGTATTAATGCAAGTCCTGATAATTACAACACCTGGGCACTACTTTTGCAGTTCATGCATATTGCATATTTGCCATTTGCTCTATATATGATGTTTTTTATAGGTTCATAGGTGTGTACCAGGCTAATGGCCCTGGAGCCTTTACATGCCTAGCCCATAGAAGTGCCCTGCCATCGTGCCACCCAACGTTAGTTCCCAGTGCTTCTATCAAGTACAGCCACTGGCATGATCCCCGGGGTGAACTTTCTATTTCCCATCCACTCGTCAAGATTTCTCTTGAAGAGGGCCAGTGAGGTGCTCTGTTTGACATGTATGGGAAGTCTATTCCATAGCATGGGCAGTCTCTGGGTTATGAACCTGTCCCTCCAGCATGTTCTGTTGATTGTGGTATTAAGGTTGAGGTCTCTGGAGCGTGTGGTGCAGAGGGATTGGGATTTCTTTAGATGTAGCATTTCTAACAGAGCTGGGTAATACATGGCTTTGTAAGTCAAGCAAAGATCACCTCTAAGTAGGTGATATGAGACAGAGAATAGCTGGAGTTTTTTGACTCTGTTCATGTAGAACATGTGTTTAATGTCTAGGATCCTCTTCATGAGGTACTTCTGTGGCCTTTCCAGCTGTTGCAGGTGTCTAGTGAGGTACATGCCAAATGGGGCATCATACTCAATGAGTGGTCTAATGAGGGAAGAGTAGAGAGAGATGATGACCTCTTTCTTCCTGAATGCAAAACCCTTGGTAATAAGATGTGTCACATAGAAGGACTTTCTGACCATAGTGCAATGCGGTGGTCGAAGGAGAGGTTGCTGTCAACCTGTGTCCCCAGATCTCAGTGGACTCTCATTGATGTTAATTAGTGGGAACTCAGTTTTTACCAAAGGGGATGATGACACATTTTTTTGCATTCCGCTTAAAGCCATAGTTTTGACACCAGTCATTGGTCTCAGTTAGGCCTTTCTGTAGGATGTCTGCATCACTTGGGGAGTTAATAATGGCTCTCAGCTTGCAGTCATCTGTGAACTTGGTCAGCCAGAGTCCCTTTGTGTGGGCCTGGACTTCTGAGAAGTAGATGCCGAACAGAAGTGGACTCAGGACCAATCCCTGTGGGACTCCACTTGTGACTGGTTGGCAGTCTGACTTGGAGTCTACTACTTTCACACTGTGGGTTCTATCTGTGGGCCAATTTGTAACCCACCTAGTGATTCAGGGGTTGATGCCTAGTTTGGTGAGTTTATCAATAATTCCCGAGTGAGGAATAGTATCAAAGGCCTTGGCCAGATCGAGGTAGTCTGTATGCACTGCCTTAACTTCATCCACAGCCCTGGTGACTGACTCAAAGAAGTCAACCAGGTTGACGAGGCATGATCTCCCTTTCACAAAGCCAAATTGCGTGGGGTCTAGAGTTTGGAGATTTCCTATATCTTTGTTAATCAGGTCCATGATGATGCGCTCCATAGCTTTACATATCAGACTCATCAGGCTAATGGGGTGATAATTCCCGGGGTCTGTAGTTGCTCCCCCTTTATGGAGAGGGATAATAGTAGCAGTGCGATATTCAGTAGGGACAAAGCCTGAGGTGAGGCTGTGACCTAACAGGGCACACAGATGTGGTGCCAGTTTGCTTGGTAGATCATGTAGAACACAGCCAGGTATATTATCAGGTTCCATGAAAGCTGTATTCTTGGCCTTGGACAATGCAGCTTTAACCTGTGCTGCAGTAATGCTGGGTGCCCGGCATTCTTCCTGTATTGTGACTGGTCCTTTGGAGGGAAACAGGGGTAAGGCTGGCATTGAATCGGCCAGTATGTTGGCAATATCTGTTGGCTCAGTATAGGAGGTACCATTGTGCAGTAACTCAGAGAAAATCTGGGTATTGCCATGGAGGTTCTTGATATAACTATAGAAGGCTTTGTGATTGTTTTTAGTGTCTATCGCAATTCTGCCTTCATAGCTGGCTTTAGAGGATTTGATGAGGGATCTAAACTTTTTGTTGAGGCTAGTAAGGGAGATTTTCCAGTCTTGTGACTTAACCTTTTTCTGCAACAGTTTCTTTCTTCTGTTGTAGAGTTTATTAATGGCAGGGGACCACCAGATTGGCTTCCTTTTTTTGGAGGAGAGCGTCTCGGTTCTGTTGGGTATGGCTAGTTCTCTGCATTTATGTAGATGTTCGTACAGTGCATTGGTGTATGATTCAGCAGTCATGCAGCTGATTTCCATTGGCATGGTTGCCATGAAGTTAGTCACCTCTGTTTTTAGGACCCAAAAGTCAGCTTTGGAGAAGTTTTTCAAGGTGGTTACCTTTGCGGGGGGTGTGTGGGCGAGATCTGGATTTCCATGGTGATTAGTTTATGGTCAGATCTGACCAGGGAGGAATTGACTACTGGTGTAGAGCAATGGACACCCATGTTAGTAATAACCAGGTCAAGGGTGTTGCTTCTTCTAGTTGGGGTCAGAATGAGCTGGTCCTGGGCATTGGAATTGATGAATTCCAGGAAGTGTTGAGCCACTGTACTGGTGCTTGAGAAGTTCTCCGGGTTGATGGAGGTGTAGTTGAAGTCTCCTAGTATCAGAGTGTTGGGTTGGACCTTGATAGATTCTAGAGTGCTTAGGAACATGAAGTGAGAGTCTAGGAACATAGTTGGGGACCTATAGCAGGCTATGACCTGTATTGCCATCTTACCCAATGCTAGCTGTACCTGAAGTATCTCAGACGTGTTATGCTGGGCTACTAGTCTGGAGGTGTGCATATCCTTTATGAATATGGAGGCACCACCACCTTTGGAGCTACAGTCCATGTTTTGGGCCTGAAAGGTGTGGAGTGAGTTATAGCCTTGTAGTGCAGGGGTGTTTTCTGACACTTTAAACCAGGTCTCCATTACAGTACAAATGTTGATGTTCTCTATTTTGAGGAGTACTTAAAGCAAGTGCATCTTGAGATTTAGACTTCTATCAGTGAGCAGCATGACCCTCAAGTTGCATTTACTTATAGCTATTACGGTGGTAATTTGGTCTTTGGAACACTGCCTAAAAATGGCACTATAGGGGTGGCAAGAGCCTTAGCCAGTACCCATAAACCCAGTGGTGACAGATGCAGGCCGTTTGTGTGTGTGTGTGTGTGTGTGTGTGTGTGTGTGTGTGTGTGTGTGTGTGTGTGTGTGTGTGTGTGTGTGTGTGTGTGTGTGTGTGTGTGTTTGTGTGAATGGGTGAGTGTTTCTATGAATCCATTTGAGTAGGGGGCTAAGTAAGGGATCAATAATGTAGGTGTGTGTGTGTGTGTGTGTGTGTGTGTGTGTGTGTGTGTGTGTGTGTGTGTGTGTGTGTGTGTGAATGGGTGAGTATTTCTATGAATCCATTTGAGTAGGGGACTAAGTAAGGGATCAATAATGTAGGTGTGTTTGTGTGCGTGTGTGTGTGTGTGTGTGTGTGTGTGTGTGTGTGTGTGTGTGTGTGTGTGTGTGTGTGTGTGTGTGTGTGTGTGTGTGTCTGTCTGTGTGTGTCTGTGAATGTGTGAGTGTGTCCATGGGTTCATTTCAATAAGGAAGGTGTGTCAAATTGATTGAATGCCTATGTGCATATGGGGATATTTGTGAATGTGTATTTGTGTGTGTGTGTGTGTGTGTGTGTGTGTGTGTGTGTGTGTGTGTGTGTGTGTGTGTGTGTGTGTGTGTGTGTGTGTGTGTGCATTAAAGAAGAGGAACTACATTATTGTGGTCATCATTTTTTTTGTTTGCTCACATTCAAGCATGAAGGTTATTCCTAGTTAGACTAGAAGAGTAGTCTATGTGTGAAAGCAAATGGTCCCTGTAATCATTTGATCTCAGCCAAGTGTGCCTTTGTGTGTGTGACGAGGATACACAACAGATCCTTTAGCAGTTCACCTAATGCAAATTTCTTCTTTGGATTCATTCACAGCAAATTTATTGTCTTAGTCAAGGAGGCAAATACAGAATACATAAACTCATAAACATTGCCTTGTTACAAAATTAGAACTAAAATTCCTGCATTTGTTCTCAAAAGTGATGCTTTTAAAAATTTGAAATATTTAGATAGTTAAAAAGAAACAAACTTTTGCTTAGAATTGTGACTTGGTTGTCAGTATTCAGGATGCAGTTTTTGTTACCACTATCTTTGTGCCATTCGACATATATGAAGCAGCGTTCCTTACGGAATGTTGAGATTTATATCGTACAAAGAATGTTACTAGGGAATGAGAAATTTGCTACAGGATATAACTCATAATACGGTATACAATAACAGGCTTAACTGACTATTATTATTCGTAAGGATGCCATATTGTATGACATTTGGTTTCTGTAAGAGGTGGGTATAAGACATATGTTCATGGTTGAGAAAATAATAAAGATCTAAAATATATATCTGTACTGTTACAGCAAAGTATTCATTGTTTATTTCTCTAGATTTGTAATGTGTTCTATAAGTGGAAAAAATGATCATAGGATCACAGGATCATAGGAGATTACTTAGGTTCTCGACCCAGAGATCATTTTAAGCCTAGCTGTTTCATCCCAATGGAATATCATAGAAATGCTAGTCAGTACCCAAGACTGCATTTAATGATGACTGCCCATGTTCAGGAGAGTTATGGGCTCTGTCTCCAGTAAGAATTTATGGTACCACATCCACTTGTACAGGTTCCTCTTGAAAAGTGTCATAGAGGTGCTCTGTTTCACATGTTCAGAGGGTGGCCTAATGGTTAAGGTGTTTGCCTTACAAATACAAGGTGTGGGGTTTGAGTCTCACAAGGGATAATTGGCTAGGCTTAAAGTGGCTCACAAGGGCAGTTAGCTTAATACTAATCTATGAACCCATGAATTGGTAGCGCGTTCCAAAGATTTGACAGTTGTTGGGAGATAAATCTGTCCCTCCAGCATGTCCTATTTAAGTCTCAGGCCATATTTAGGTCCCTGGAGTGGGTAGCCCTATACCCATTTGATTTATGGATATACAGCAAGTTCATTAGGTTTGTGTCTTGGATTGCTCTGTAACCCAGGCATAAGTCTCCCCTAAGAAGTCTATATGATATGGAATATAGTGACAGGGACTTAAGTCGGTCTGTATAAGGCACATGCTGGAGCCCCTTGATATTCATAGGTAGGTACTAGGCTATTAGCTTGAGGGCCTACGTAAGCCTAGCCAACAAGGTTCCCTGGCTTATGCCACCCAAGAAAGTTATTTTCCTGTGCCGCTGTCGAGCAGAGACACAGAAGTGATCCCCAGGCTGTATTTCCTATTTCCCATCCACTCATCAAGATTTTTCTTGAAGAGTGCTAATGAAGATCTTTGCTTGACATAGATGGGTAGCCTGTTCCAGAGTATGGGAAGTCTCTGGGACAGAAATCTATCCCTCCAGCATGTCCTGTTTATTGTGGTGACAAGGTTTAGGTCCCTAGACCATGTAGCTTGGAGGGATTGGGATTTCTTTAGGTGTAGCATGTCCAACAGCTCTGGGTTTGACATAGCTTTATATGTTAGGCAGAGATCACCTCTGTGATATGCTATGGAGTGAAGCTGGAGGTTTATGAGACGGTCAGTGCAGGGCATCTGTTTGAGGCCAGTAATCCTCTTTGTGAGGTACTTCTGTGGCCTTTTCAGCTGCTGCAGATGTCTTGTGAGGTACATTCCAAAAGGGGCATTGTACTCTATAATGGGTCTAATGATTGTCGAGTAGAGGGGATCAATGACCGCTTTTTTCCTGGATGAAAACCCTTTTATGATGAGGTGTGCCACATAGAAGGACTTCCTGACTACTGTGGCGATGTGACTATCAAAGAACAAACTACTGTCCACCTGGGTCCCAAGGTCTCTTATCACACATTTAGTGTTAAGTAGACTGCTGTCTATGTAGTAGTTCATGGGTACAGAGTTTTTACCAAAGGGGATGACAATGCACTTTTTGGCATTGAGCTTGAGGCCATGGCTCTGACACCAGGCATCTGTCTCAGTGAGGCCCTTCTGTAGGATTTCCACATCATTTGGGGACTCTACTATGATTCCTAGTTTGCAGTCATCTGCAAACTTCATTAGCCAGAGGCCTTCTGTGTTAGCCTGTACTTCAGAGAAGTAGATACCAAACAGAAGAGGTCCCAGGACTAAACCCTGTGGTACTCTACTTGTCACTGATTTGAGGTCAGATTTAGAGTGTGCAACTTTTACAGTGTGGGTTCTGTCAGTGAGCCAGTTGGCAACCCATCTTGTGATATAGGGATTTATACCTAGTTTAGTGAGTTTAGCTATAATTTTTATACAACTTTCATAATTTTTATACATCTTCATAATATTTATGTTGAGTAAATTTTGGTACACCCTGAGATTTTTCTTGTTAAAATATATATATATAGTTATTTTAGTATGTACAGTATGTATTTTACATGTTTTGATTTAATCAACGAACATAGTTATGTGTGATACATTTTTTATATATATGTGGTCTCTTTAAATACTAATTAGTATGTATTTATACAAAGGTATATAAGCAATGAGTAGCACTTGTGTATTTATCTGAAGAAGTCTTGCTATTAGATGAAAGCGCTCATCTGTGTTTGTTATAAAAGACTATTTTGCCTTAAACTGCGGCCTGGATTCTTTTTTTATACTTTTCTTATTTGAGTTTAGCTATAATTCTAGAATGGGGGATGGTGTTGAAAGCCTTGGCAAGGTCAAGATAGGCTGTGTGAACCACCTTACTCTCATCTACGGCTTTGGTGACTGCCTCAAAGAAGTCGATCAGGTTCAGGAGGCATGATCTGCCTTTCACAAACCCGAACTGGGTGGGATCCAGAGATTGGAGGTTACCAATATCTTTGTTTATGAGTTCCATGATGATACGTTCCATGGCCTTGCAAACCAGGCTCGTCAGGCTAATAGGTTGATAGTTCCCAGGATCAGTGGTGGCTCCCCCTTTGTGGAGTGGGATAACTGTTGCTGTACGCCATTCAGTGGATACAAAGCCTGATGTGAGGCTATGATTGAACATGGTGCTTATGTGGGGAGCCAGTTCGTTCTGAAGTTCATGTAAAATGCAGCCTGGGATGTTGCCCGGTCCCATGGATACTGTGTTTTTGGCTTTAGGGAGTGCAACTTTTACCTGCATAGTTGTGATTACAGGGACTCTGCATTCTTCCTGTATAGATATGGGCCCTTTAGGGGGTGGGGGGTGGGGGGTAAAATTAGCACTGAACCTATCTGCCAGGATGTTGGCAATATCAGTTGGTTCTGTAATTTTTGTGCCATTGTGCTGTAACTCAGAGAAGATCTGGGTGTTGCCATTGAGATTCTTGACATAACTATAGAATGCTTTGTGGTTGTCCTTAGAATCAGTGATGATTTTGTTTTCGTAGCTAGCTTTGGAGGATCTTATAAAGGATCTCAGCTTTTTACTGAGGCTGACCAGGGTGCTCCTCCACTCATGGGATTTTAATCTATTTTGCAACAGTTTCTTCCTCCTGTTGTACAGTTTGTTTATGGCAGGAGACCACCAGATTGGCTTCCTTTTTTTGGAGGATAGCGTCTTGGTTCTGTTTGGGATAGCACGATCCATGCACTCGTGTAAGTGCTTATAGAGTGCATTTGTGTAGGATTCAGCAGTCGTAACTGTATTGTCCATCTGCATGGGTGTCATGAAGTTCACCACTTCTGTCTTAAGAAGCATGAAGTTGGCTTTGGAGAAATTTTTTACCATGGTTTCCTTAATGGCGGGGGTGGGATGTGGATATCAAGGGTGATTAGCTTATGGTCGGATCGGACCAACAAGGAGTTGACTTCAGGTGTGGAACACTGGTCACTTATGTTGGTAATGACTAAGTCTAGGATATTGTTGCCCCTGGTAGGGGTGTGAATAAGTTTATCCAGGGAATTGGAGTTTATGAATTCCAGAAAGCGTTGTGTGAAGGAGTTGGTACACGAGCAGTTTTCCAAGTTAATGGTGGGGTAGTTGAAATCACCCATTATTAGGGTATTTGGTTGAACCCTAATATTTTCCAGTACATCAAGAAAAGAGGAGTGGGAATCTTGGGCCATGGTGGGGGATCTGTAGCAAGCTAAAATTTGGATTGCAGTTTTGCCCAGAGTTAATTGCACTTGGATAACCTCAGATGCATTATTATGAGCAACTAGCCTGGAGATGTGGATATCCTTAATGAATATGGACACACCTCCACCTTTGGTGTTCCGGTCCAGGTTACATGGCCGAAAAGTGTGGTATGAGTTATAGCCTGGTAGTGCAGGGGTGCTCTCTGGAGCCTTGAACCAGGTCTCAGTCACTGCCCAGATATCGATGTCCTCCATTTTAAGGAGTGCCTTGAGTGAGTTCATTTTGAGATTTAAACTTCTAGCATTGAGTAGCATTATGCTCAGTTTTTGCTTGCTTGTTCCTGTTATGGTGGTGAATTTGTCATTTGAATCTTGCCAAAAAAAGACACTATAGGGATGACGAGCCTTAGCCGATATCCAGAATCCCAGGGGCGACAGGTGCAGGCCATCTCTGGCAAAGCATCATGGCCTGTCGACCATGTCATCCCAAGCAGACAGATAGTGGATCCCCCATATTCTTTGTTAGAACCCTCTGAGGTCTCCCCTCATGGACTCCCCATATTCTTTGTTAGAAACATCTGAGGTCTCTCTAATTGCTGTAGGTGCTTAGTACGGTACATGCCAAACAGGGCAGGCATTATACTCAATTATGGGCCGGATAAGTGCTGAGCATAGGGGGGTTATAACTTTTTTTGCTCACAAGGCAATTCCTTTACTAATCAAGTGTGCTATGTAGAAAGCTTTCCTTACTTCAGTAGACACATGGTGGTTGAAGTTAAGGTCACAGTCAACTTGTGATCCCAGGTCCCTTACCACTTCATGGGTACTTATTGTTGTTGATTTGAGATTGTGAGGGGACATTGTTTGTGCCAAAGGGAATGATGATGCATTTCTTTGCATTCAGTTTGAGACCATTACTAATTCACCAGTCGACCATCTGCGTGAGACCCTCCTGGAGTAAACTGACATTATTTGGGGATTCAATGATTGCACCTAGTTTGCAGTTATCTGCAAACTTGTTCAACCACAACCCCTTAGTTTTTACCTGAACGTCTCAGAACTATATGCCAAGTAGTAAGGGCCCAGCACTGACACCTGTGGCACCTCACTGGTAACAGGTCTGCTGGTTGATGTGGAGTCACTCACTTTGATAGTGTGTGTCTGGATTATGAGCCAGTTGGCAACCCATCTTACTATGAATGGGTTTATATTCAGTTTGCTAAGTTTATCGGTAATGCCTGAATGTGGAATTGTATCAAAAGCTTTTTCCAGGTCGAGGTATGCTGTGTGCACAGATTTGCCCTCATCAATGGTCTTGGTCACATTTTCAATGAAATCCACCAAATGTAACAGGCAGGATCTGCCCTTTACGAAGTTAAATTGTGTAGGATCCAGGGTTTGGAGGTCACCTATGTTTTTATTTATGAGGTCCATAATGATATGTTCCATTGCCTTACGGATGAGGCTAGTCAGGCTTAAGGGTCTGTAATACTCTTGGTTTGTTGCTAGGCCACCTTTGAGTAGGGGAATAACTGTTGCTGATCTCCATTCCACAGGAACAAAGCCTGTGGTTAGGCTATGATTGAAGAGGGTACTTAGTGGTGATGCTAGTTCATGTTTTAGCCTGTTTAGAAGACAGCCTGGGATGTCATCTGGTCCCATAGAGGCTGTGATGTTTGCCTTGGACAAGTCTTTGAGGACCTGCTCTTCAGTTATGTAGGGTGGAGGGGTTGGGGGAGGGTTTGTTGTAAGTTAGGAGGGTATAAGGGAGTGAATTTTTCACAAACCTTTCCACTAGCATGTTTGCTATCTCTGTGGGGTCAGTGTGTGTGATACCGTTGGCCACTAGTTCTGCACATGCTTGGGGCCTACCCTTCAAGTTACATACATAGCTGTAAAAGGCCTTATGGTTATCATTGGCTGTACTTGTTAGGTTTCTCTCAAAGGAGCTCTTGGAGGATTTAACAGATTGTCTTATATGCCCACTGAGGCTGAGTTGAGTGCTTTTCCATTGTTGCGGACCTTGCCTTTCTTTTCTTGGACAACATCTTTTTGCATTTATTGTACAGTTTGTTGATGCTGGACATCCACCATGGCAGCTTGTTTTTACTTGGGACTCCGGCTTTGATTCTTTCTGGTACAGCTGAGTTTATTCACTTATGCAAGTGATTCTACAGGGCTTTAGTGTAAACTTCAGAGTAGTTACAACTATCAGCTTAGGGTGGTGCTTGGAATGCATTTATACCTTCACCTAGGAAGGTAGAGTTTGCCTTGGTGATGCTTTTTAGTTTGAGTTCACTGTTTGTGAGTTCTGGTGTTTGTGTCAGCTCAAAGGTGACTGATTTGTGGTCAGTTTTAACTAATGAGGGTCCTTTGAAAAAGCTAAGACTATTCTCTGTTGCATACAGCTTTCTCAGAGGCGATCTCTGTCTAACGTACAGAGCTATGTCCAACCCAGAATTGTTGAACATGCTCCATCTTAGCAAAACTAAATCTACTCGAGCTATACACTCTAGGGATATAAACCTCAACACAACAATGAATAGAACATACTGGAGGGATAGATTCCCTTCGCAGAGACTTCCCTTACTATGGAAAAGGGTCCCAACCTACATAAGACAGAGCCCCTCACTATCACTCTTCAAGAGGAACCTTGATGAGTGGATGGGTAACAGAAAGTTCACACCGGGGATCACACCAACAGCACTACTAGATAGGGGCCAAGGGTACTAGCTGCTAGTACAAGGGTCTAGGGAACTACTAAAGGGGCGGTGAATACCGCACAACGTGGCTGGGCAATATATGCCTTCGGGCAGATAGTCCAGTACCAACCTATGAACCTATGTCGGGGAGGACCAGATCCAGAGTGTTTGCTCCCCTTTTTGTGGTATGGACAATTTGTTCCTGGGCATTTGAATTAACAAAGTCAAGGAACTTTTGCACATTTTCTGTGTGGACCAGGGCAAAGTGGTCCAGTCAACGTAATACCAAGCTATGAGTAAGTCACTATGGGAGGTAATGAGAATCTTAACTGGAGTCTATAGCTGAGTATCCTGTATAACTTTCTGAAAGCTTTGCTAAGAACTGTGAAAGGGGTGATTTGGATATTTTGTTATACATAGGCATGTGCATTCATTTCACAGTCGCAGTCTGCACAGTTGTATTGTATCCAGTTTCTATTAAGTATCTGTTCATGACAGGGAATGCAGTGTACATCGTGTTATGCAGAGTGCTTGCATGCCCATTTGTATATTTTTATGAATTTCGTGGTGCATGTTTCTGAAAAAAAAATGTACTATTTTTTCTCTTTAAATGTTAAGTATAGAAATTAAAATTTTTTTTATTAAAATTTAAGCTACAGCTACTCCTTTTCCTTTCAAATTAGGACCGCAATCTAAGCCATTTCATAAACTGTAATCCAAGTAGTATTTCCTGAAAATATGGGGATATGTTAAACCATTGTGGCGATACATCCTTTTATATGCTCGGGCCAAAACAGCCAAAAACAGTCAGGCTATAGCCTCCTCAAAAATGTTTATTAGGAAAGGGGCTATCTTTGTCTGTCTCATAGCCACTTCATTCCATTGCATATTTTCTGTATTGAATGTATTACTTTTTTTCTTTTACATGTTTTATCCATTATTCAACCCTGTTTTGTTCAATAAGGTCTTCACAGATATTTCTCCAGGATTTAGTCATTTCTTCTTTTTTTGTTGATATCACTGTTGTTGCTTTTTCCCATCTGACTTCACTAAAAGTCTTTTTGGATCAATTCTGATTGCTCGTTTTATGTTTTATTTCTGTTTCTCTGTATCTCTCCTAGGTTTTTGTCCATTCCTTTCCTGCACAAACAGAAATGGCCCCAAACTTCAGGCTCATCCATAGGGACCTTTAAATGCACTTCTAACAGCTTAAAATGTAGTGCCATAAATCTTCTTTGGAAAATAATTACTTCCTGCATTCCATACCCCTGTAAACAAGTCTATGCTTCATATCTTCCCAAGGGGGTGCTGTCATCTTGTAGAGAGTTTCTAATAGATTTAGCTCCATCTAAAAGACTTCTGGTAGGGAGACAGACAACTGTTCATCCTCACATAAAACCAAGTTTGCTTTCCAGTGCCATGTGAATAGGAATCAACTGATAGTTGAGCTTTTCAGGAGTATATTCTGAAATACACTTGGATAAGTTTTAAAGGACTGAAAGAGATGTGTTGTTCTGTGATGACTGTTTTATCTCTTCTAGAGAAATATTTGCCTGCAACATAAATGTATATTCTTGAGATACAGTGTGATATATGAACATATGTCCACCATGCCTATGATTTTGAGAAACTGACCCATATATTTAGCTAGGGTGGGAACTTGATGGGGCAGACTCATTACAGTGTTCCTATCATGTGGGCAGCATGGTGTGTCAAGCATATGATAGTGTGCTATTTGGAATTCATTAAGTTGATCTACATGTAGTGTAGAGCCTCAGAACAGAGGGAAATGACATAATATGCTAATAAAAGCATAAAAAGATGATGCTAATTAACCAATCCAACATGATAGAGCTATTCAGGAATCTTTGAAGCAATCATGTACACTCACTGCTCTGTTTTGCTGTGAACTCCAAAATACTTCAAATATAGCCATGATTACACTTCGAAAAAACATGTTAGCGGTTGCTGTTGCTATCATTATACTGTATGTGCAATAGGCTTTAAATCAGGGTGCTGCTTCTAGACCTTGGTCAAGAAGAAGAAGGGTGTTTGCACCCCATTTGGCTTATCATGGATTGTATGACATAGAAATTGCAGAGCAATACAGAGTAGACAGGGAAACACTGGAAGAACTATGCAATCTCTGCACCAGTCATATCAGGCCCCAGGGAAATCATGGAGAACCCATCCCAGTGGAAACAAAGGCATGTGTAGCATTACATATACTGTCTACTGGTACTTTCCTGAGACCCATGGGGGATACATTATGGATGTCACAAGCATCAGCCTCTAGAATATTACATCAGCTTTTTAAAAGCAGTGTTACAATATGCAAGGGATTACATCTGTTTCCCATGCATCCCACAGGAGACAGCAGGAACCATGCAGGAATTTTATGTAACAGCATACTTCCCTGAGTGTTGAAGGTCATATATTGCACATGCATAGAAATAAAAGCCCCACCTGGTGAACTGGGAAGAAGGTACATCAACATAAAACGATACCACTCTATAAACTGTCAGGTTCTCTGTAATGCCCAAGAGATCATCTACAATGTCTGTGCAGTTAAACCAGGCAGTTCTCATAATTCATACGTATGGTACACGTGTGGGCTGTACACAAGGTTTGCTAGGGGTGAGTTTCTACAAGGACATCTAGTGAGGGATGCAGGTTATGCACTGGAGCCCTGGCTCATGACACCCATGAGAAACCCATACATCCCTACTGAGCGAGGATACAATGAGGTCCATGCTCAATCTAGGAATGTCATAGAACATGTGTTTGGATTGCTCAAATCAAAGTTCTTCTGTCTAGACACTTCAGGACATGGCCTGCAGTACTACCCAGACACCTCTGCCAAAATATCTTCAATCTGAGCAATATTACACAATAGAATTGTCAGGAGGCAGTTTCAACAAGGACAGAAAGTGGTAGAACCACAGTTTCAAGGACCATAGGTATGGCCAGCAGCAGCAGAGGCAGATAAGTAGTCTGAGGGAGAAACACAAGCTGCAGATGATGCTGGCAGATGGAGACGTGCACAGTATGCCGTGACTGGCTAAGAAGCAAAGAACAGTTCACACACCCATTACCAAGTTCAAAGCCTAAGATTCCACACACATACAAATATGAAGACTGTTGCCTGTCAAACTCTACAACCTTCACTTAAACATGAAATGGCTGTATTCTGGCAGCATCAGACATGGACAAACCCAAAGGACACAATTTGTACCTGCATTAATAAGGTAGCTGAGAAACCTGTAAGGAAAAAAAAACATTTTATATAACTGAGTTCTCTCCTATGGAAATATGCATATGCCCCTAAGCATTTGTTTGAGGTGCACAGCTATGTCAGTAATAGCTCATATGTTTGATGTTTGCCATATACAGCTATGTGTTCTATCTAGTACTGTGCATCAAGCTTTTCACCTGACCACTAGATATAAACCATGGAACAGGTCAAGGATACCATCATTTGCACAAGCTTAGCAATAAGCAAGACTGAAATACCTACTGCTTCAACTGCATTCCTTATGATATAACTGACGTACAATGAGGTTCAATAATTATATAAACAATTATTCACAAGTGAGTAGGAACAAGAAATCAAAACCTTTTTTTTCCTGCAATATATATTCATAAAAGCAAGCTTGTGAGTAAGCATGCAGTAGCCATCCACTGTGTGCATCACACATATATGAAACCCTAAGTCACAAAGACGAGTAGAAAGGGCAGGGCACAGTAATCATCAATTGCACAGGGTGGGGGTCAGGAGAGCAAAGTTAATGCCAAAGAAGCAAGTGTGTGTGAGTAAGAAACACATGTATCTATCAGAGTATACAGTGTTCAGGGCCAGTAACAAGAGATGTATGCCACTCAACAGTACTGCTTAGATAGCTTGCATGGGTGTGTGAGTTGTTGTGGGAAAGTTTTTTTTCAATGTGTCTTGAGTCTGCATGAATATAATCAAGCACTGTGCTAGCATTACATCCTGACATCTGGGACAGGTTTGAGCCATGCATGACAGAATAGTAAGTTCAGCATCATCATCCCTGACTATGTGAATTACCTCTGTCAGAATTTTAATTTTTACTTCCTTGGCCCTGGCTAGAAGTCGGGGTGCCATATGAATATGAGCAATATCTGCTGTATGAACTCTCATCACAACTATGTGCAGGACCACAACCCTATAGCCTAACACAACTGGTTGTAGACACAATCACTGAAGGAGCAGTGGAATTATTGGCCCTATGGGAGCAGGAACTGGCATGACCACATCAGCTAACACCAGAAGATACAGTAGCTCTCTGGCCACATGGATGGCCACCCACCCACAGTCGATGTTTCATCAAAGACACTGCCCAATCCATTGTGTCATTCATCCTGTCCAAGGAGTCACCCATATGGTTCAGGGAGTCGTGCATTTCAGAAAGCATGGCATTTAGTACTTGCACTATCTCTTCCTAGGCCCTGGTGGAACATACTTGTGACTCCATTACAGCACTACCCATATATTTGGCAGCACCGAATGACACACCAGCATCAGGAGGATGGTGGACAGCAGGTCTCCTCTGAGCACTTCTAACAAGCCTCCTATGTGGCATCTTACCCTTGTGATAGCTACATCTCTGCAACCAGAGTAACCACACTCCCCTGTTTAACTGTGTCACCCTCAACCTGTCCTATATCGTATATATTGATGGTCAAAGGCTAGATTACCTTCTATGTATGTCTCTAAGTTCCTGACTACTGGGTCAACTTTAAGGGGTGTGTTATCAATATGATAGTTACCAGGAGTGGATGACTTCCCGAAGAATACTATTATACATTTCTTGGCATTTAGGTCTGATGACACATAGCTCACAACACCAGTGTGCCACCCAACAAAAGCCCCTAAGGCAAGACAATGTACCCAACACTTTAGTCATAGGTGACTCTATAGTCAGGCACACTGATGTCCCACTCACCAGGCTGAACAAGGAGAAAATTACAGTCAGCTGCCTGTCAGGTGACAGGATCCGCCACATAACTCATGCACTCAAGTCACTCCACAACAAGTACAAATACGACTCTGTCATTGTCCATGCTGGAGTGAATGACTTGAGACGTACCTCCCTGGACTACATGAAAAAGAGACATGGAAGAGGTCTTGGATCATGTGACCCAGGCAGGTATGACCCTAGCCCTGAGTAGCATCCTGCCTTCGCCCAGAATGGTACCACAGTATAAGAACAAAATGATTGACTTCAACAATTGGCTAAGCTTCTGGTGTCATTCAAATGGGATCCAGTATTTGTCTGCCTGGGAAGACATGATCGACAAACCACGATGCTTTGCCAGAGATGGTCTGCACCTGTCACCCCTGGGATTCAGGTTACTGGCTAAAGCTCTTGCCACCCCTATAGTGCCTTTTTTAGGCAAGGTTCAAAGGATAAAACCACCACCATAACAGATACAAGCATGCAAAATATGAAGGTAATGCTACTCAGTGCTAGAAGTCTAAACCTCAAAATGCATTCTCTCGAGGCACTCTTAAAAATGGAGAACATCAATATCTGTGCAGTAACTGAGACCTGGTTCAAGGCTCCAGAGAGCACCCCTGCAATACAAGGCTACAATTCTTACCACACTTTTCGGCCACAAAACCAAGACCGAAACACTAAAGGTGGAGGAGTGTCCACATTCACCAAGGATATTCACACCTCCAGGCTAGTTGCCCAACACAATGCATCTGAAATTCTCCAGGTGCAACTAACACTAGGTAAGACTGCAATCCAAATTGTAGCTTGCTACAGATCCCCCACCATGCCCCAAGATTCTCACTACACCTTTCTAAACATACTGGAAAATATTAAGATACAACCAAACACCCTAATACTGGGTGATTTCAACTACCGTGCCATTAATTGGGAAAACTACTCGGGTACCAACTCCTTTTCCCAACGGTTCTTGGAATTCATAAATTCCAATCCCCTGGATCAACTAATCCATTATCCCACCAGGGGAGCCAATATCCTAGACCTGGTCATTACCAACAATGGAGATAGATGCTCCACACCAGTGGTCACCCCCTCATTGGTCAGGTCTGACCATAAGCAAATCACCTTTGACATCCACATCCCATCCCACCCCCCCAGTAAGGAAACCTCCTTAAAAAACTTCTCCAAAGCCAACTTCATGCTACTGAAGTCAGAAGTGACAAACTTCACAACACCCACGCAGACGGGATCTGGAAGTTCGACTGCAGAATCCTACACTAAGGCACTGTAGGAGCACATCCACTCATGCATGAATCTTGCCATCCCAAATAGAACCAAGATGCTGTTCTCCAAAAAAAGGAAGCCAATCTGGTGGTCCCCTGCTATAAACAAACTATACAATAGAAGGAAGAAACTGTTACAGAAAAGAGGAAAATCCCAGGATGCAAAAAACTCCCTCACCAGCCTCAGTAAGAAGCTGAGATCCCTCATAAAATCCTCAAAAGCTAGTTACGAAAAAAAATTGCCAAAGATTCCAAAGACAACCACAAGGCATTCTATAGTTATGTCAAGAATCTAAATGGCAATGCTCAGATCTGCTCTGAGCTACAACAGAATGGCATTAAATATACTGATCCCAAGGATATTGCCAATATCCTGGCAGATAGATTTAGTGCCAACTTCACCTCCCTCTCACCCCCTAAAGGCCCATCTCAATACCAAAAGATTGCCAAATTCCGATAATCATGACCACACAGGTAGAAACCGCACTCTCCAAAGCTAAGAATACAGCATCCATGGGACCAGATGACATCCCAGGCTGTGTACTACATGAACTACAAAATGAACTGGCACCTCAGTGTCATGTTTAATCATAGCCTCACCTCAGGCGTCATGCCCACTGAGTGGCACACAGCTACAGTTATCCCACTCCACAAGGGAGGATCTGCCTTGGATCCCAGGAACTACCGTCCCATCAGTTTGACAAACCTGATCTACAAGAGCATGGAACGCATTATCATGGAACTTATAAACAAAGACATTGGCAACCTTCAAACACTAGACTCCACCCAGTTTGGGTTTGTGAAGGGCCGATCTTGTCTCCTAAATCTGATTGACTTCTTCTGATCAATCTCCAGAGCTGTGGACAAGGGTAAAGTGGTCCACACAGCCTATCTGGACCTCGCCAAGGCCTTCGACACCATCCCCCACTCTGGAATCATAGATAAACTTACTAGGCTGGGCATAAATCCCTACGTCACTCGATGGGTTGCCAACTGGCTTACTGACAGAACCCAGACTGTAAAAGTAGCCGACACCAAATCCAGCTCCAGACAAGTGACAAGTGGAGTACCTCAGGGTTCAGTTCTGGGACCACTCTTGTTTGGCATCTACTTCTCTGAAGTACAGGCCAACACTAAGGGACTTTGGCTAACAAAGTTTGCAGATGACTGCAAACTGGGAGCCATTACTGAATCCCCAAATGATGTGGATATTCTACAAAAAGGCCTTACAGAAACAGATGCCTGGTGCCAGAGCCATGGGCTCAAGCTTAATGCCAAGAAATGTATAGTTATCCCGTTTGCAAAAAAACATGTACCCATGAATTACCACATAGGTGGCAAGATGCTAAACATTGAAAGTGTGATGAGAGACTTAGGGACACAGGTGGACAGTGGTCTCACTTTCGATAATCACATCGCCACAACAGTCAGGAAATCCTTCTAAGTGGCACACCTCATCACTAAGGACTTTTCATCCAGAAAAAAGGAGGTCATTGTCCCACTGTACTCATCCCTCATTAGACCCATTATAGAGTATAATGCCCCGTTGGTATGTACCTCACAAGACATCTGCAACAGCTGGAAAGGCCAGAGAAATACCTCACTAAAAGAATCACAGGCCTAAAGCAGATGCCATATGCTGACTGTCTTAAAAAACTCCAGCTATACTCTGTGGCATATCGTCTACTCAGAGGTGATCTCTGCTTAACATACAAGGCCATGTCAAACCCTGAGCTGTTGGACATGCTCCACTTAAAGAAATCCCAATCCCTCAGAGCCACATGCTCCAGGGATCTAAACCTTGTCATCACAATGAACAAAACATGCTGGAGGGATAGGTTCCTGACCCAGAGACTCCCCATACTCTGGAATAGACTGCTCATGCATGTCAAGCAGAGCGCCTCATTGGCCCTCTTCAAAAGGAACCTTGATGATTGGATGGGAGATAGGAAATTCACCCCGGGGATCATGTCAGTCGCCCTGCTAGACAAGGGCCCAGAGAAGTAAATATTGTGGGAAGAAATATCCAGGGAATTGTTATGGCTAGTCTTGCATAGGCCCTAGGGCTGATAGCCTAGTACCAACCTATGAACCTATGAACCTATGAATGCTGAATACAGAAGAAGAATTACTTCCCTGGATCTAGGGTGGTGCAGCATTATCATTGTCTCCTCACAGCAAGAGGTCCCCCAATCTGATTCTCAGCTGGGGAGCTTTCTGTGCAGAGCCTGCATGTCCTCCCTGCATTTGCGTGGGTTTTGGCTGCGTGCTTCAATTTCCTCCCACATTCCAAAGACGTGTCTAGAACATTTCTCCCCAGGAATCCACTGAAAATGGGCTCTGTCAAAATCCGACTTTCCTGGTAAACAAATGTTAACTAAATAAATAAATAAATTTAGTTTTAGTCCATGGCTCTCACACCAGTTGTTTGCCTATGTCAGTGTGGGATTCAATGACAGCTACTAATTTGCAATCATTTGCAAATTTAGTCAGCCAGGGACCATTGAAATTGCCTTGACTTCAGAAAAATAAATGCCAAAAAGGACTGGTCCAAGGACTGATCCTAGGGGGACTCCACTTGTGACTGGCCTCTTCATAGAGGTGGACTCCCCAATTTTTACTTCCTGGGTCCTGTCTGTGAGCCACTTGGCTATCCACTGGGTGACATATTAGTTTGTACCTAACCTCTTGAGTTTGTCAACAATGCCTGAGTGAGGTATTGTGTGAAATGCTTTGGCCAGTTCAAAATAGGCAGTGTGAACCAATTTGCCCTCATCCATTACTTTGATGATCTTCTCAAAAAGGCCCACCAAGTTGAGTATGGATGGCCTGCCATTTAGACACTTATGGGTCTGTAGTTTCCAGGGTTTGTAGACAGCCAACTTTGTGCAGAGGGATGACTGTAGCTGTTCTCCATTCACGAGGCATGAAGCCTGTTTATAGTTAAATAGCAATTCCAGAGGGCCTGATAGGCCATGTCTCATGCTATTTAGAAGGCATCCTGGGATATTTTCTGGGACAACTCTGCAGTGTTCTTGGCCTTAGAGAGGGCATTAAGGACGTGTTCCCTAGTGATAGCAGGGGGAGTTATATTTGACGGTATTTCCTGAGGGAAGGATGAGGGGGAGAGAGGGTTTAAGTTGGAACTGAATTTGTCAGCCAGTAGGTTTGCTATATCTCCTGGCTCAGTATAGGTGGCTCCATTTACAATGAGCTTTGCACACAATTGTGTATTGCCTTTGAGGTTGCAGATATAGCTGAAGAATGCCTTGTGGTTGCCCTTGGCCTAGGAGCCAAATTTAACTTAAATTTAGCTTTGGTAGACTTCATTTGTCCTCTGAGTTGTTTGTTTAGTTTTATGAGAGTTCTTTTTATCCTTCTGGGTGTTGCATCTTGTAATTTTTGCCATGATGTTCTTTCTTCTGTTATACAATCTACTGATTTTGTGATTCCACCAGAGTGGCTTGTTCTTTGAGTTAGTTCTGTACCTCTTCCTGGTGGGTGCACCTGCCTCTATGCAGCTATTAACATGCTTGTGTGGCACTTCTTTGAACAGTTATAAATAGGCAGCAGTGTTCTTAGGTTTTATAGGGGCTTGAAATTTTGCCAGGTTATCACTTAATAGCAAGAAGTTAGCCTTAGAGTAGTTGATGAATATTCTAGGGTTACCTGGGAGTCCAGGTTTTATTTTTACTTCAAAGGAGAAGACCTTATCAGGGAAGACATTACACTAGGTGGTGTGCAGCACTCTTCTGTATTAGCAAGGAACAGATCCAGTATGGTTGCACCCCAGGTTGGTGTATTGACAATCTGGTCCAGGGAGCTTGTGTTTACAGAATCCAGGAATCGCAGTGCCTGTACATTTGGTGTCATATAAGATTCCCAGTTAACAGTGTGGTAATTAAAGTCACCTTTGAATATGGTATTGGGTTGGATGATGAGTGTTTCTGATAAGTCCTGTTCTATATCAAAAGGTTCTGTGGCACTGTAAACATACTATGTTCAAAATATGAGGAGGGGATTTGGGAGCCACACCCTCAGTGTCAGACTGACCCTCTGCACCCCTAGCCTGTGCTTCCTCATCACTACCATCATCATTAGAGGCTACCAATACTCTGACATCAGGTTGTAGGAGCTCCATAGAGATTATCTATGATAACAAGCAATAAACACAACAAAGAAAGAAACAGGGAATTAAAATTATCAAAACATTTTTGTATGAAAAGTATGTTAAACTATACTAGATGCTAAAGCAGTAAAATATTGGTCTTATTTAGACCTAATCTACCTTATATACACTAATAACAGTAAAAAAGGTGTGCTTACCATATGCAGATGGTCTTATAGACAGAAACAAGATGTCCCTGTATGTAAGGAAGGGAAAGGAAAGAAGGCTGATATGTATCACAATGCAAATGAAAAACGAAACAGAGCACAATCCACTTTAAATGTGCAGATTAAGAATCATCTCATAAAAAAATGTACTTACCAGCTGAATCTCCCACAGATGATGTCCTCTACCCTTCTTGCACTTGTTGTTTAACTTGCACTTATCACTGACTCTCGATATATCAGACAATAAGATATATGCATATAAATATATCAAGAATGACATTTAAATTATTTTTATTTTGCATACCTAGAGGTTCTGCTTCAGACACTCTGGGTCTGTCATCCACATCAGCACCAACATCAAGGATTCTGTGTGAACCCTCTGCTGAGCTGTCTGGATCTCTGACAATGGACAGGAACTCCTCTGTTTCAGTTAGTGGTGGTTCAATATCAGGACCACTCCCAGTATCCACCTGTTCATGGGCAACTGCAGATACTCTATGGTGGGCAGAGATGCCCTATGTCTTATCTGGGAGTAAGTTCCCCTATGCCATCTGATAGCATTGATTTTGTCAACCACATACCTTGTTTTGGGCAGATTTGTAGCCTCTACCCCTCCCTAAGAGAAAAGCTCTTCATTGTGATGGAAGACCTGAATAATGACCTCATTTTCTGTATTAGTGAATGGTGGCTTGTAGGTTACAGATGTCTTCCTATATGAGATAAAGCAGAAAACAGACACAAAAACAAATTTATAATACACAGTGAGGATGGCTGTGAAATTGATTATGTATGAGTTTATGCATCCGTCATGCACACAACAGTTGAATAGGCGATGCTCCCTATCACTAAACACTATTTGACAGCTCTCCCCTACAACATTCATACAATAACAACAATTATAACGGATCTGTAATGTGGACAACAGTTGTGTAACTGTGTAATACACTGCAGCATTAACAATAATAATTTACAAAGTATAAGTAGGAATGGGAAAAAAAACATTTATAGTGTCATCTCCACTATGTGGAGGGCAGGCAAGTAGATATCGCAATCTTAAAACATTATTTGGGCTACACATGTACAAATACCTGACTTTTCTAAGAAGTTATACTACATTCTTTTGCAATAACTGTTCAAATTCCCATAAAATATAACCTACACAATTATGTCAGGTAGCGTTCTTCATAAACCTTTGTAATGCAGACAAATAACTGATAAACATGGGTTATGCCAACAGCAAATGACTTTGTAATGCAGACAAATAACTGATAAACATGGGTTATGCCAACAGCAAATGATAAAGAAAATGCAGTCAGATACACCAATGACTGTACTGGGCATTGCAATCCATCATTACTGTTAAACTAAAATCACACTATAAAAAACAGCAGCATACCTTAGCAAGGAAGCACTTTAGAAAGTAGATAAATCTCAAAGTGTATTTTTCAGTATTAAGCTCTCTGGCTCTAGTTTTCCCACTAAGATGCAAGTGCATTAGCTGCACAACTAGCTTTATATAGTGGAGATTCAATCCTCTGACCACTGTGAGTATGCAAATAAGGTGTTAAATCATTAACATTCCTGAATACTACAATCTGCACTAAGTGTAGGGAATGTAGGGAATTTTGTCAATTATATGATTATAGGTTCATAGGTTCATAGGTTCATACTAGGCTATCTGCCCTAGGGCATTTACAAGCCTAGCCAGAGTGTGTTTGGCTTTCGCCACCCATTTTAAATGAATTATGCTATGCCCTTTTTTGAGGTTAGTATACTGAGCCTCTGTCTAACAGTGACACAAAAGTGATACCTGGAGTAAATCTACGATCTCCCATCCACTCATCAAGATTCCTCTTGAAGAGAGTCAATGAGGGGCTCTGCCTAACCTGGACTGGGTTATGAATCTGTCCCTCCAGCATGTCCTATTTATTTCAGTGCTGAGGTTCAAGTCTCTCGAGTGCGTAGCTCGATGGGATTTGGATTTTCTGAGGTGCAGCATGTCCATTAATTCCGGGTTGGACATGGCTTTATACGTCAGGCACAGTTCGCCTCTGAGCAGGCGGTATGCCACTGAGTAGAGCTGAAGTTTCTTTAACCTGGCAGCATATGGCATCTGTTTGGGCCCTTTGATCCTCTTGGTGAGGTACTTTTGGGGTCTTTCCAGTTGCTGCAGGTGTCTGGTAAGGTATATCCCAAAAGGGGCATTGTACTCAATTATGGGCCTGATGAGGGATGAGTAAAGAGGCACGATGACCTCCCCTGATCTAGATGTGAATCCCTTCATGATTAGGTGGGCTATATAAAATGTTTTTCTAACCACTTTGGCCACGTGGTTGTCGAATGAGAGATTGCTATCAACTTGGGTCCCCTGGTCCTTAATTACTTCTTCCGTACTTAATGGATTACCATCTATGTGGAAATTTGTGGGCACTTTGTTTTGCGAAGGGATGACTATACACTTTTTGGCGTTTAGCTTGAGGCCATGGCTCTGGCACCAGTTGTCTGTTTCTATGAGGTCCTTTTGTAGAATGCTTGTGTCAGCTGGAGAGTCGATTATGGCGCCCAGTTTGCAGTCATCTGCGAACTTGGTCAGCCACAGTCCTTCCGTGTTAGCCTGTACCTCCGAGAAATATATACCGAACAAGAGAGGTCCCAGGACTGAGCCTTGTGGGACGCCACTTGTAACTGGTTTGGAGTCTGACATGGCTCCAGCAATTCTAACCATGTGGGTTCTGTCCTTGAGCTAGTTTGCAACCCATCTAGTGACATAGGGGTTTATATTTAAGCTGGTGAGCTTATCTATAATGCCCAAGTGGGGTATTGTATCGAAGGCTTTTGCAAGGTCCAGGTAGGCTGTGTGGACAACCTTCCCCTTGTCAATGGCCTTGGTGACTGTTTCAAAGAAATCAACCAGGTTTAAGAGGCAGGATCTGCCCTTAACAAAGCCGAACTGGGTAGGATCCAGTGTCTGTAGGTCCACAATATCTTTATTTATGAGGTCCATGATGATCCTTCCCATAGCTTTGCAGACCAAGCTAGTCAGACCTATGGGGCGATAGTTTCCAGGATCCGTTGAGGCACCACCTTTGTGGAGAGGGACCACTGTTGCTGTATGCCACTCTTTGGGTACATATCCTGTAGTAAGGCTGAGATTGAACAGTAGTTTTATGTTTGGGTTTAGTTCTTCTTGGAGTTCATGTAGGACGCAGCCCAGGATACCATCTGGTCCCATTGATGCTGTGTTTTTTGTTTGGAGAGGGCGGCTCTTACCTGAGCATCTGAGATGTCAGGGGGGCAGCACTCTGCTGGGATAGATATTTGCCCTTTGGGTGGGGAAGGGAGGAGAAGTTTGCACTGAACCTGTCAGCTAGGATGTTGGCAATGTCTGTGGGTTCAGTGTATTTTTTGTCATTTAAGCTGCTATGTAAATAACTTGTATTTTAGTCTTAAATGTACTGTATCTGATGTTGCTATTATCTTTAGTGGAGCTTTTCTCCCCGGGCATCTACTGAAAATGGACATATATAAAGTTGGACTAGCCTGGTCAACAAAAGTAAAATAAATAAAAATAAATAATTGTAAACATGGTGCAAGGAGCTTCTCAATTGCATGCACATGCTGTAGCACAGCAAGGATGAGCATTGAGAAGTGCTACCTGATAATGGCTTGCAGATGTCAATTATTCATCTGACTGCAGGAATAATCAGTGTTTCACAGTCTCTCCTCTTTGATATATGATGTTAAATGATGTTATTTCTCTTCATGTTTACCCTTGTATAAATTGTTACATATATATATATGTTTAAAAGTGTTTTACATGTGGAGTTTTACTCCCTGGGCCTCCTTTGAAAATGGGTACCTGCCCAGTTGGATTTTCCTGGTAAACAAATGTAAAATGAAATAAAATAAAATAAATATACACTGACTGAGGGTTTGTCACTGAATAGAGACTTACCAAAATGTCTGAAAATACATTGACTGAGTTAGAAGAGCAGCATTCCTAACATTCAAAAGCTATTTTTATGACCACAGTTCCTGCCTCTTACTAAGAAATGCTTTGCATATTCAAGGGAGTACATTACTCCTTAATACCGATACCATATGCTATAAAAATGAGATGTCAGTACTCTTAGGAAAGCATAGATATGAGAATGAAGCACTCTAGATAAAGACAGGAGTAAAGCTGCAGTGTTTTCACTAATTAATATTGTGTGAATATATCAGTGTCTTAACCAATGCCAATATTCAACTCATCCAGACATGCACTGTCAAATAAGAAAGGACAATTTTCATAACTTGTTTCTGTTGCACTTTCAATGTGATGCAGGTTCATAGGTTCATGGGTGTTTAGTAAGCTAATGATCACAAGGGCCTTTTTAAGCCTAGCCATCCATACCAAAGATCTGACAAGTTCTGCCTTGGTAAGTGTAAGCAGGGGCTTGGGAGGTGAAACATTTATAAGCAGGGCCTGGGAGATGAACCATTTACAGGTTGTCTGTGTCCATTAGAGACATAAGTGCCAAGCCAGGGAGGCATTTCCTGTTTCCCATAGAATTGTCTGAGTTACACTTGAATTGAGTTAGGGAGTAACAATGCTTCACATGGATGAAGAGCCTGTTCCAGTGACAGGTAGTGTCAGGGATACATACCTGTCTCTCCAGCAGGTCCTATTTATATTACAGGCAAGGTTTAAATCTTTAGAATGGGTAATTCTGGCACTGTTTGTTTGGCTGATATGCAGGAGGCACATCAAAGTGGGTTCTGACAATACCCTGTATGCCAGGTATAGATCTTCCCTCAACAGCTTGTAGGAGACAGAATACAGGGATAGGGCTTTGAAGCAGTCTGCATAGCACATTTTACTTACGCTCTGTATTCTTTTAGTGACGAACCTCTGTGGACTTTCCATTTGTTGGATATGCCTGGTTAGGTAAATATCAAAAGGGGCATTGTGCTCTGATGAATGATGAATATGGAGGAACAATGAATTCCTTGGACCTAGATACCATACCTTTGTTTATAAGTTGTGCAACACAGAATGATTTCCTTATGATTGTAGCCATGTGGTGGTCAAAGGCTAGATTACTGTCTATGTATGTCCCTAAGTCCATGATTACTGGGTCAGCGTTAAGGGGTGTGTTATCAATATGATAGTTAGAAGGGGTGGATGACTTCCCGAAGAATACTATTATACATTTCTTGGCATTTAGGTCTGATGAATGCTGAATACAGAGGAAGAATTACTTCCCTGGATCTAGAGTGGTACAGCAGTTAGCATTGTCACCTCACAGCAAAAGGTTCTCCAGTTTGATTCTCAGCTGGGGAACCTTCTGTGCAGAGTCTACATATAGGTTCATAGGTTTATAGGTAGGTACTAGGCTATTAGCCCTAGGGCCTATATAAGCCTAGCCAAAAAGGTACCCTGGCGTTCGCCACCCAAGAAAATTATTTTCCTGTGCCCCTGTCGAGCAGAGCCACAGAAGTGATCCCTGGGGTGAATTTCCTATTTCCCATCCAATCATCAAGATTTTTCTTGAAGAGTGCTAATGAAGAGCTTTGTTTGACATAGATAGGTAGTCTGTTCCAGAGTATGGGAAGTCTCTGGGACAGGAATCTATCCCTCCAGCATGTTCTGTTTATTGTGGTGACAAGGTTTAGGTCCCTAGAGCATGTAGTTCGGAGGGATTGGGATTTCTTTAAGTGGAGCATGTTCAACAGCTCTGGGTCTGACACAGCTTTGTATGTTAGGCAGAGATCGCTTCTGAGTAGGCGATATGCGACGGAGTAAAGCTGGAGTTTTTTGAGGCGGTCTGCGTAGGGCATCTGTTTGAGGCCAGTAATCCTCTTTGTGAGGGATTTCTGTGGCCTTTCCAGTTGTTGTAGATGTCTTGTGAGGTACATACCAAAAGGGGCGTTGTACTCTATAATGGGTCTAATGAGTGATGAGTAGAGGGGAACAATGATCTCTTTTTTTCTGGATGAGAAACCTTTTATGATGAGGTGAGCCACGTAGAATGATTTCCTGACCACTGTGGCAATGTGATTATCAAAGGAGAGATTACTGCATTTGCGTGGGTTTCCACCGGGTACTCCAGTTTCCTCCCACATTCCAAAGACATGCATCTGGAGCATTTCTCCCCAGGACTCCACTGAAAATGGGCTCTGTCAAAGTCAAACTTTCCTGGTAAACAAATGTTAACTAAATAAATAAATAGTACATTTAGTTTTAGTCTATAGCTCTGACACCAGTTGTTTTTCAGTGTCAGCCATTCCTGGAGAACGTTTGAGTCAGTGTGGGATTCAATAATAGCTCCTAATTTTATTTATTTATTTATTTATTTATTTTATTGCATTTGTTGACCGGGAAAGTCCACTGGGCCTAGGAAGAGCCCATTTTCAGTAAAGGCCCAGGGAGAAAAGCTCAACAATATACATAGCAAAGCAAAACTGTATACAATAGACAATAAAATACAAATGAACAACGTTGATACATAGAAAATGTTTACAAAGCAAGTGTCAACAGCATATGTGTAACAGAGATTATGCACATGAACTGTTAGCATATTAACTTCTATCAAACGTGTTAGTGTGTTAGAGAGAAAGTAAGTGCATAGGATGCATGTAAGGTGGGAGGTAGATATGTGGCAGATGGAGAAGGTGGAAAGGTACAGCATGATGGTGAGATAGTAGATATGGCAAAGTAAACAGATAGTAGTGAGCAGGCAAGGAAGATGAGGAAGTTTAAGGGATAAGTGCAGGACAGGGGTAATAGTAGTATGAGGCTAGAAGTACAGGGGTGCAGGTATACAAGTACCTAGCAGGAGGAAAAAGATTGAGATGGAAGCGTGAAATAGGTGGGAGAGAGAAGCAGGAAGGAAATAGAAGAGAACTGGTGGAAATATTTATGGAGGTAGATAGTGATAGGAACCTAGAGTGGCAATCATCTGCAAATTTAGTCAGCCAGGGACCATTGACATTACCTTGACGTCAGAAAAATAAATGCCAAAAAGGAGTGATACAAGGGCTGATCCCAGAGGAACTCCACTTGTGACTGGCATCTTCGTAGAGGTGGACGCCCCAGTTTTAACTTCCTGGGTCCTGTCTTGTGAGCCACTTGGCAATCCACTGGGTGACATATGGTTTTTTACCTAACCTCTTGAGTTTGTCAACAATGCCTGAATGGGGTATTGTGTCAAATGCTTTGGAAAGGTCAAAGTAGGCAGTGTGAACCACTTTTCCCTCATCCATTACTTCCAAAGAAGCCCCTCAAGTTAAGTAGGCATGGTCTACTGTTTAGAGACTTATGGGTGTGTAGTTTCCAGGGTTTGTAGTTGGGACCTGTTCCCTAGTGATAGCAGGGGGAGTTATATTTGACGGTATTTCCTGAGGGAAGGATGAGGGGGAGAGAGGGTTTAAGTTGGAGCTGAATTTGTCAGCTAGTAGGTTTGCTATAGCTCCTGGCTCAGTATAGGTGGCTCCATTTACAATGAGTTTTGCACACAATTGTGTATTGCCTTCGAGGTTGCAGACATGGCTTAAAAATGCCTTGTGGTTGTCCTTGGCCTAGAAGGCCAAATTTAACTCAAATTTAGCTTTGGTAGACTTCATTTGTCTTCTGAGTTGTTTGTTTAGTTTTATGAGAGTGCTTTTATCCTGCTGGGTGCTGCATCTCCTAATTTTTCCATGATTTTCTTCCTTCTGTTATACAACCTATTGATTTTGTGATTCCACCAGAGTGGCTTGCTCTTTGAGATAGTTCTGTACTTCTTCCTGGTGGGTGCAGCTGCCTCTATGTTTGTATAGGGTTTCTCTGAACAGTTCTGCATAAACAGCAGTGTTCTCAAGTTTTATAGGGGCTTGAAATGTTGCCAGGTTATCATTTAATAGCAGGAAGTTATCCTTAGAGTAGTTGATGAATATTCTAGGGTTACCTGGGGGTCCAGGTTTTATTTTTACTTCAAAGGAGATCATTTTGTGGTCTGACCTTACCAGGGAAGGCATTACACTAGGGTGTGTGCAGCACTCGTCTGTATTAGCAAAGAACGGATCCAGTATGGTTGCACCCCAGGTTGGTGTACTGACAATCTGGTCCAGGGAGTTTGTGTTTACAAAATCCAGGAATCTCAGTGCCTGTACATTTGGTGTCATATATGATTCCCAGTTAATAGTGGGGTAATTAAAATCACCCATGAATATGGGATTGGGTTGGATGATGAGTGTTTCCGATAAGTTTAAAAACATGATATGGGTTTCCTGGGCTATACAGGTGGACCTATGGCTTACGAGGAAGTGGTATTGGATTTTACCTATGGTGATTTGAACATAGAGTTGCTCAAGTTCATTGTCCTGTTTGACCAGCCTTGAGATATATTTATTTTTGATGTAAATTGAGACACCTCCACCTTTAGTCCCTGTCTGTGTAGTAGCTGGTCTAAATGTGTGGAAGGCATTATAACATTGCCCTGTTGATGTTCTCCCATGGTTTTGAACCATGTTTTTGTGACTGCACAGATGTAATCATTCTCAAAGATGAAGAGAGCTTCTAGGAAGTGGAGGTTTTTTGTTTGTTTAGTCTCCTAGCACTGAGCAGTAATACCTTAAGATTTTCTTGTTTTTGATTTGCTATGTCAGAAGTACTTTCAGTTTGGCATTGCCTAAAAATGTACTATGGGTGAAGACAATGCCTTATGGGCTTAGAAGTAGAGGCTTCATGAGACGTGGCTGTATGTGTTGATGTGGGTGTTGTTTTGACAGAGTGCAATAAGCTGCTGAGGGTTTGTACTTCATCTAGGAGGTCTTTGTGGTTTAGGAAGGTTGCATTTAAGTGCCTCAGCATATGTGGGTCTATATGTCTGCTTTGAATTGTACGAGATGGGTACAGCGTGTGTACTATTGACAACCTTATTGACATTAGGAGTACTTTTATGTGAGAGCTTTGCCTCCAGTGACATTGTGTAACTAGGTATTGATGAAATTTCAGTTGTGCTTTTACAGGAAAAATTTCACTGGAGGTGTGTGTGTCTATACAGGGCACTGACAAACACTTGAGAAAAAAACTAATAAGTAGACCCTGAAGATTTAAGGATGAAGTATTTAGACAGATATTCTGAAGTTATAAACAAATCAAGCAGTATTTAATGAAAACAAAGAATGAGTTTGTCAAGAGGGGAGTCTCGTGAATGGCTACTGCCTGGCTACTACTAGTGCTGGTCTCACCACAGCTTCACTCTGCTGGAATACAATGCTCCTTTGCTTCTTCTCTCACCAGAAGCAAAACATTAGCAATAATCCCAAGATGAGAAGCAGGCCACAGCCTGTTTCGTGATTCACAGTCTTGTCCCAGATGATGCATGGATCTATAGGCTTGTTGCAGCCTTTTCCTGGCAGATGCCTTGAATAGCAACCAGAGCAATCAGGAACATCAAGCACAGACACTCACTGCTCAACCAGAAACAGTCAGGAATCAATGTACTCTGCTCCTTCTATCACCAGGACCAGAATATAAGCATAGATTCCAAGCTGTAGCATATAAAGCAGTTATTAAGCTTTCTGGTGATCAGCATTCTTCAGTAAATAATGTCTCCCTGCTCCTTCTCTCACGTGGAGAAAACAGAAGCACTAATCTCAAGATGATTACTGACAGTCAGGAATGTGGGCTCTCCAATAATTGGTGGTCTTGCAATAGATGTTGCAGATTTTAAAGATAATATGTAAAACTATGGGTTAATATCCTAAGCACTGCAGTATGCACTAAGCAGTTAATATGAAAGAGGGGATAACTTAAGCTTTAGCTGTCTTAGTGGACAACCACTAACTTTAAAAGAGAAGGATAGATTGAAAGGGGTGGGCACTTTGTATTCTGGTTCTATGGAGTACATTGGGATGTCCAATAAATTTAAATAGTTGAAGGGGAGTGATTTCACAAAAAAGATAACATTGTGCTTATTCATAGCCAATGAAAGATGAGAGGGAAGTAGATATGTGGTCAAATTAACATGGGGAGAATACAATGTCATATTTTGAGTACATTTAAAGACTTTTCTCCTTTCTAATACATGCTTGTGTCTGTGGCATGTATGAGCAATAATCTTAACTGATTGTTCTTAATACCTGTTTTTAATGATTCAAATCCATACAGGTTACTGTTGCAAGATAACAGAGTTGAGGAACTATCAGAAATGCACATTTATAATATTTGTTTCGAAATGTGTCCTTATTTTTTCCTTTTATGATTTGCATGCCATTTGGCATTATACTCCACTGATTGGCAGTGTTCAGTAGCAGTGAGCAGCACTTCACTTCCTAAGGTAAAAGCTGACAAATTTAATTTGGAATGCCGTCAGCAGCACAACTGAGATTAGCATTAGTGCACTTTCCTCAGCATTCTTGCCACTATTGATTGAGGAAATTCAATCTGTCAGCTACCTATCTCTGTCGCACAAGGTGTGAATAAAGTGAGCTTAGCGAAACAGTTCCTGTGATGCAAAGTTTGAGCCCTGTTTACAGATCAATTTACTGATGGAGGTCAAAATAAATATTGACACTAATTTTGGTATACAAATGTGTTGTGGTGGGAAATTCAAGTAATCTCAGTACTGAATAAAATTGAAAGATGTGTTTTTTGAATTGATGTCACTATTATTTTTGTGTATGCTGTGTGACAAATTATAATATTTCCACTATTCCCTGTCCCCTTTGCCATTACTATAGCATTATCTAAAGTCCTGATATTGTGAAACAGAAATGATAGCATTGATGTGGTAAGGAGATGTGAGAAGGCTGAATGTGTCAGTGAAATGCACTAGTAGCCCTGCTCATTGCTAGCTATACACTTTGATGCACTTCATGTTCCTTTCAAGTGTTCTGTAAAAAGATGCTTATATTTTTTATTATTGTCTTCTGCATTTGCATGCCACTTGGAAGTGTGTAATCAAGTTTCATTACTTAAGGAAAAAGTACAAAATTAATTTGGCTTGTCCTCAGTAATACAAATAACCTGGCATCAGTGCACACCTGTCAACACTCCAAATAGTAATATCTGCATAAAATGCACCTGTTACCTACCTGTGTCTGTGGCACAAGCTGTAAATACATTGACTTTGGAGACAATGCAGCTTTGCTGTGGGATTCAAATCATTTGTTAGGATAGTTTTGATAATGTGCCAACTACAAAGATAGACATGGATTTTGATAAATGAATTACACACCCTAAGTTTGTGTGATAAAATGCTGAATATGTTACTTATAGTCCATGTGACTTTCTCTTACCAGTGTATTGCATTAGTAAAATCATCTGTATTTCTTGATAATGACTTTTGCTATGCATGATGTCATAAATTGTTTCTAAAGTGAAAGAACAGATATTTAAGAAAAGGATGAGTATTGCCACTATTTGATCCGATCATAAGCTGTAACACAAGCTATGATGTTGCAACCAATGATGAAAGTAATATTCATATTTAATTTTTACTTTTATTACAGCTTCATATAATTTATTATTTTGTTGCCTTTTACATTTGTGTGCATCCTAAAGGGACACAAACATAATTTACTGTTGAATGAAAAAAGTGAAAATTTTAATTTGGGCTGCCTTCTGTAGTGCAAACATGCCTGGCAATGGTGTGGACTTCAGCACTCTGGATAGTAGTTAGTGAATAAATTCCAGCTGTCGGATAACTATCATTGTGGCACAAAGTATAAGTAAAGTGAATTGATAGAAATAAAACAAATGATGTAGGGTTTGAATATAGTTAATTATTCATTTTACAGAGGGGAGTCTGGATACATATCTACATACATTTGTATCACTGTGTTGTATAAAACTCAGCAATTCCCAGAAGTGATAAACAGCCTGTGTGTTTTTGTTTGTCCACGTTCACATTATTTGTCATTAACTGCAAGACTGATAATGTGTTCTACAAAGTATATTTCTGTTATTGCAAGCAGATGTGATGAATGTGTCACTTGAATGCACTACTGGCTGTGGTCATTCCCCATTGATCAAATTAAGTTTACTGTCAGTTTTTTTATCTATCATACTTAATTTCTAATGTCATTTGCATTTGAACTCCACTAGGCAGAGCGCAAACATTTTAAACTGCCTAAGAAAAAAAGTGAAAATTTTAATTTGAGCTGCCTTCTGTTGCACAAACACACCTGGCAATGGTGTGCTTTCATCAACACTTTGGACAATATGGGTGGAGAAATTCCACCTGTCACATGCCTATCTCTGTGGCACAGGGTATTAATGTAGTGAGCTTAGATAAAGACCACAAGTGATTAAGGGTTTGAATCAGCTAATGGGTACTTTTTCAAAGGGTGACAGCATTCCATTTCTCAATACATTTTGATTAGGAATGTAAAATGAATATATATGAGAATGGTAAACAAGTGAATTCCAAGCAATGCATTAATAATGCTTGCATAACAAAATGTTTCTATTTAGCATATATTAATCATGCTTCACATATAACCTCACAATAATGTGTGCAATTTGTTAAACATGACCATGGTGATATTTATTTTAAAATGCACTTGCATATGCATGATGAGCACAATAGTTTTGTTATAATTTATCATTACTCATCACACATCCTAACTACGTGTTTAGGACAGTAGGTCTTGTGAACTATACACATAACATACACAAACCTATATTACTCACATCATGAAACTCCAGCCATCTAAAATATACTTGCAAACAGAAATGCTGCCTTTTACCAAGGAATACATTCTCAGGACTACTTAAAATCACACACAAAGAAGCCTCTCTAAGTATATCACAGTTCATTCTGAAATTAGTATATCTTTAACTAATCATTCTTAAAAGGAAATTATCCTATGGCAATGGGAATTAATAAGCTAAGTTTCAATTTTTGCATTCTATATCCCATGGGTTCAATTCCCAGATGGTAAAACAAAATGTTTGTAACTCCCAACATCAAAATATACCACAATTTATCCTGTTTATCCTTCTAAATACCAAGGGTCACAAGTCAAACCATTAAGCATTTCATTATTAAACACTGGAACATTTGTTATTCAACTGTGCGCTGTCACAGATATGCAACAACATATAATGTGGCACTTTCAATTCAAGGACTAATCTGTAGCTTATGATCTAAGGTAGTTCAAATCCAACCATTACTGTTCAGACTGCATTGCAGCAGTCTTATTGTGACTGTCAAACACATCTTATATGCACACGTATAAATGTTGAGTCCTCTTATAAAAAAGCTATGATAATTTCTCACATAGCAATGCTTTTATTCAGAGTAATGATAAAGTGCTTACATTTTCCTTGCATAACACATGCAGTAAGCATTCTCTGCTGGCATGAGGAAATGAGACAGTATTCTGTATGTTGTTGCCTTACTACAGCAAATACAGGCACACATATCTCTTGCAACATTAGCATGATGTATTGACTTGAAATACTGACATATCTCACAATTGTAGTGAGACTTCTACTCTGGCACATTCATTCTCAGCAGAATGCTCAGGGTTTCAAAACTCATCTTCATTAACTGTTAGATTTGTGTGGAATTCTGCTGTAATGCATGAATAACATCCACCGTTGCAATGTGTACATCTACAGTGGGAGAGGCCACCCCATACCTTTTACCTCAAAAAGATTGCTTACGACACAGTCATATGATGTAATGACTTAGCTTAGGTGGAGTGTCACACTTGTGTTAAGACTTCCACTGTGGCACTTGTTTCATCCACATGTCATTAGTCAGTAGACTTACATAGTTTGCTGTACAGGTCCAGAAAAGGGCAGCATTATATGAATGTACTGATGTTACACAAAATCCATTGTATCTAGTTAATCATATCCATTGTTATGTCAGTCAGTGATATATAATAATTTTCTGTGATTGCATGGTGGAGAAATCGTTATTTGGGCATGTCATGCTGTGAGTTCCTTGTGGCTTGTGCATTGAGTACTGGCTTATATAGCATGCCTACACAGATAAAACGTGTTTCGGTCATGGGACAGTGTGTGTGTGCCTACACAGATAAAATGTGGTTCAGTCGTGGGACAGTGTGTGTGCGTACACAGATAAAATGTGGTTCAGTCGTGGGACAGTGTGTGTACGTACACAGATAAAATGTGGTTCAGTCATGGGACAGTGTGTGTGCATACACAGATAAAATGTGGTTCAGTCATGGGACAGTGTGTACTATATGATGGAAACAGCTTACTTGACAAGGCAGTACTGATAATGTACTGCTCACTGTTGTAGTGGCAGTAATGTGCAAAGCTCCTTTTTAGTATTCTAACTAAATCACATTGTTCAAATTATACTCATAACTCTTTACTTACTTCACACATTGATTTCAGTTATTTATGAGAGGCTCTATTACTATCCCCTGTGGAACATGCAGTCAATACAGGCTTCTGTAGAGAGTCTAGTATCATAGGCGCGGGTTTGAATCTGGTAACATCTGTCTGTCAGACAGCAGTGGCTTACACACAAAAATGAGTTATGATACGTTCAGAATGCAATCATTTTCAGGCTTTGCTCTACAAGGTATAACATTCATCCCGCTTATGATAGGAAAGTGCTGTAAGCCCTTCTAAAGTGTTCTTCATGACATGATTGATACATGAATCTCTGGGGCATCCATGATTGATATGCAACTCTTTGATATCTGTCCTGTCATGTGTTCGAAAATGGCAAGATGCAAATTTTTATTATGTGATTCATTGATCACAGGCATTACTTATTTTCAAAATAATTGTGCTCTGTATTGCATGTCTTCATCCAGACTTATCTTTATTAATGAAATTATTTTCTTTACACTGTACAACTTAATGGCAAATATGGGCTTCTACAAAATGTATCTTATTGTATGGCATGCTGCTAGATCAAAAGAAAATGTGATTAGGCATCTGTTATGACACTTTCTTGTGTGGTGGTGCTGTTGAATTGTTGTTATGTTACTGTGTTCTGTAACTCCTTGTAGCATGCCCAGTATAACAGTGTATGAGATGTGTGCCATTTACCAGAGGAAAACTTAAAACTATAACATGTCATCAGAACTGTGTTGTCATTTGTCAAGTTATGTTTTTTGAGTTTTATTATATTACCATTTAGCATTTACATGACTATACAATATATGCTTGTCTATTGCATGTTTATAGGTGATAAATTCTTTTCCTATGGATGCCAATAACAGTTATTGACAAACAAATGTCTCCTTCTGTTGTGCAATGACACAAAAGTTGTAAGGGTCATTTCTTCTTGGGTGTACATGTTGAATTGGAGAGTACAAGTGTATGCATCACATAAGGTATCCACTATCCTTGCTGTTCCCTCATTATCATCACCATCATCATCATCAGCCCCCTTTTTTCCATTCTCTACAAGGGGTCGGGGTATCATGTTAACTGTTGCTATTTCTCTCGATTCCATGCCACACAACTGCCTTCTTCGACACTCATGCCTGACTGTCATAGATCTTCTCTCACACAATCTATTCACCTCTTTGCTGGACGTCCTCATTTCCTATTATCTTCTTCCTGTCTGTCCCAAATCTGCTTCACCAGATTGTCTTCTGCTTTTCTATACATGTGTCTGAACCACCATGACACCATAATCTGCTCTCTTTGATCTTTTCTGCAAATGGACTTTTTTTTTTCTTATGTCTTAATTTCTTCATCTGTCCCACAATGTACATCCTACCACCTTCTCAGGCACTTCATTTCCATCACCTCCAACTTCCCCATCTGCTTTGCCTTTACTGCCCAGGTTTCTGTACCATACAGTAGCACTGGACACACCACTGTCTTGTACACCTTATTTTTCAGCTTCTTTGGCATTCTTCTGCCATACACTACACCTGAGACTCTATGCCAGTTGGCTGCAGCTCCTCTGATTCTTGCTTTGACCTCTTCATTCAGACTTTACTTCTCCTCAACCACCCCTCACAGATACTTGAAGCTATTAACCTGTTCCACTATCTTCCCTTCTATCTCAATTTTCAGCTTCTTCTGATTTCCCAAGTTTCCTGCCATTACAACTGTCTTATCTGTGCTTAGTTTCATACCATGCACCTTCAGTTTTGCATTCATTGCCCCATCCTTTTGCTGACATTCTTGCTCAGAGTCTGCCTGTAATGCCACACCATCTGCATACAGCAACTTTGTTGATCTGTCACCTCCAGCCTATTTGCTAATGTAGTCCATCACCAGTATCAACAGCAGCGGGCTCAGAGCTGAACCCTGGTGCACACTCACTCCCACTGGGAACCCTTCTATGAGACCGAACACTGTTTGTACTTGAGTCATCGGGTACTTGTACATAGCCTGCACTAATTCTGCCAATGTTTTTGGGACTTTGAACCACCACAATACTGCCCAAATCAGCTTTCGGGACCTTGTCATATGCTTTCTCCAAGTCTAGGAATGCCCAGTTGGACTTTTTCCTCATGTCTAGCTTATTCTCAGTTATCTATCTTACTGTAAGCATCAGGCTAGTTGTACTGCATCCTGATCTGAATCTGAACTACTCATCTCCCAGCTTACTTTCTATTATTCTGAGTATCCATTTATCAATCACCCTCTCCAAAACTTTCATGCAATGTGATAGGAGTTTGATACCTCTGTACTGCCCACAGTTATGGATGCCCCATTTGTTCTTTTACACTGGCATGAGTATGCTGATTCTCCAGTCATCTGGGATATGCCTTTCTCTTCACACTGCTATGAGTACTCTCAGGAGCCATTTCTCCCCTAACTCACCCAGAGTCTTTATCATATCTGCTCTGATCTCATCTGAGCCTACTGCTTTCCCTGACTGCATCTTCCTTAGTGCTGTTCTTACTTCTTGTAGGGTGGGCTCCTCTTCTTCTCTCATTGTAGGCTGTGCCTGGGGCAGAACAACTTCTGTGGGGTTTTCTTCATTGAGAAGCTGCTAGAAATACTCTTTCCATCTGTCTTTGATGTCCTGTAGACTGGTGAGCTGGGATCCCTTATGAAGTGCATATGACTTAATTCTTTATCTTTCTGTCTTTGCCTTTCAAACTGATATAGTTTCTTTGTGGTACATACATAGTCACTTTCCAGAAGCTGGTAGAGTGCCTCCTATGCCCTATTCTTTGTTATTGCAACTGTTTTCTTAGCTTCTTTGTTAGCCAACCAGTATTCCTTCCTAGCCTGGTCAGTCTATTCTATCTCCCACTTTTTCTTGCACTCCTATTTTTTGATGACTTCCTGGACTGCTGCATTTCACCACCAGCTTTGCATATGTACCTTATTTCCATACCTGGCTCAGCCACATATCTTTTCTGTAGTCTTAACACATGCTGTTTAGAGGCACTGCCATTCTCCTTCATCTCCACTTATTTCCTCTTGTTCTTGAGGTGTTAGTGCCCTGAGTAATTCCTTGAACAGTGTTACATCCCTCTTGTAAGTCACTATAAAGCAACTCCACAATTGTTATGTTTAAATCAAAACTTCCTAAGCCTGGTCTCTAACTGTAACCTCATCTACTCTCTAACTGTAACTTCATCTCTGTTCTACTTTGACCAGGCATAAGATGATTCCTTATTCCTCTTTGCTGATACCTTAGCTCTAATAAGAAAATCCACTTGATCACTGTATTGCTAGCATTTGACTGAGTTTTATTTTGGTAATTTTTAGCAGGTTTGTATAGTAACAATATGTATTTTTTCATCTTAATCTATATTGTGTTATACTTTTATGAACTACTTATGTATTGTATCATCTGGAGCTTTTCTCCTCAGGTATCTGCTGAAAATGGGCGTTTGCCCAGTCAGACCAACCCGGTCAACAAATGTCAAATAAATAAATAAATAAATAAATAAACTTTCTCTCCAGTCACCTTCCAGGTCTTCAGTCTGGTCTCTGTTGACCTTAGAGCCTTCTCTGACCACTGCTTGGAGCTGATTGTGGCAACCACTGGTTTACGCTGTGGGTCAACTGTTTTTCTGGGGATGACTTTACAATCATTGATTCTACCCCAGGTCCTTTCCTTACTAGGAGGAAGTCTACCTGAGTTGCATGTCGACTACTCTTGTATGTGATCTTGTGACTGTTTCTATTACTGAACCATGTGTTGGTTACTATGAAACCATTTGCCAGACAGAAATCTAGACTGACCTCTCCTTCATTCCTGTTGCTTCACCGATGAGGACTCAGGCAGTCCTCATATTCTGTTCTGTCTGTCGTGATATGTCCATTCAAGTCACCCATTATGAACACCAATTCATGTTGTCCTGCTTCATCTTGTAGGTCCTCGACTCCTGTCTGGATGCACTCTTTTACTCACTTGCTGTGGGGCATATGCTGAGATTATAAATAATGCCCTATCATTACAGTGGAGTCTGATTGCCATGAGTCTGTCACTAATTCTGATGATATCCCTCATCGCCTTCTGAAGGGTCTCTCACACCACAATTGCCACACCATTTCTACCCTGTCCTCCTCCTGGGTAGTAGACTCTGGATCTCAAGCCAAGTGGCTTCACTGCACATAGAATGCCCAGTTTTCTGCATATCATCATCTCATAGCAATTCTCAGTTCATGTTTGGCAGGTGATTGGTTTTACTTGCAGCTTTTGCTCAAAAGCAATCCATGGTAACAAAATGTTTTTTGAATTTTTATTTCTCAGTCTTTTGTCTCTCAGTTACTGCACTTCTGCGTGTGCCATTTTTTATTTTTAGTAGTTCAGTTCATTACACTTTTACACAATATGGGCTTGTGTTCTTACTTAAAGAAAGTGGTAAAAAACATAAATACATGGATGATCGTGCACATCCTGTAGACACCTATATGAATGAGGATTAATGCATTTGTTTATATATGGCCCTTTTACCTAACTATGCCTTAGAATTTGTGTTGCCTTTTTCTTTTTTATAATAAATGTAAAGCAGGAGTATTGTTGGTTAACTCAGAGCTCCATTCAGTCAGTTGATTTCCCAGCTACAGTTGGCATTAAGTACTGGAAGTTCTCTTTCCATTCCTCGCGTTCCCTTTCTGTGGCTTTGCATTCTTATGCCTTTTACCATCCCATGTGCAACACCAGCAGATTATGAACATGGAATGGAAATGATTTTCACTTAAAAACTCCAGAGATGTCATGTAGTGCAAACTTAGGCTGAAAAAACAGCTTGTGGTTATTGGCACATTATATGCTGCTCCCACCACAGATATACACTTCTATCTCCACAAAACTTGAAAGTTGCTACTACAAAATTGCCAAATTCGCTACTAACTCCGCTCATTCTACACACCACTGCATCTGCCTCCGTAGTCTTCAATGGCTAGAACTCCCTAATCAACTCAATTTCCTCCAACTTACTACTGCACACAAACTAATCTTTAAACCCACTGCTTGCCCAGCATTATCTAATACCTTCACCATATACAATCCTCCAAGGCCCCTAAGATCTAGCCACCAAAATCTTATTTCAGTTTACAAACCCAAACGACCCCCTGGCCAACTCCTACTTTCCTATACTACAGCAAAAAAATGGAACTCACTTCCTTCCCTTCTAAGAGCCACTACAAACTATGAACACTTTAAATCTCTTCTTCATTCTCACCTTTTCCAAAATTGGAAATGTAATTGTATACTTCCTACCTAGATCTCAATTTATCCTAGTTCCATCCCACCCCCCTGGTTCCCCTTCTTCTGACTCTCTCCCTAGCTCCCCTCTCTTCTTCATTATCTCCTCCTTCCTCCCTGAATAAACCCTTTATTTTCCTTCAAGTGCTATGCTTACTCTCACCTTAACTCTTTTGACTTTTTTCTCAAGGTGGTCTCCTGGACTCAACCACAATTTGAACATTAGTTATCTGTTCTTTTTCTATCCTCTTCTGACACCTCTCCTTTAATTTCTTTGCTTCTTATTCGTTTCTCCCATGCATCCTTGCTCTTGCATTCAAACTCTATCTATAATTTCCTTTCCTTTCCTACTTTACTAACATTCACAGTTGCACTAATATATCTTTTTCTTATGCATAGTGCCCAATGCTCCTCATTCTTGTTTGGAAATTGTTAAAGTATTATGCTATTAGAACAGAGTGTGTTTTTGTGTGTATTACTTTAGATCCGTTCTGCTGTGTTTTTGTGTGTAATGTATTATCATTGGAGCTTTTCTCCCCGGGCCTCCACTGAAAACGGGCTTTCGGGCCCAGTGGACTTCCCCGGTTATCAAACTGGAAATAAATAAATAAATAAAATATTATGATGCATAGTAATATAGGTTCAAAATGTTGCAATTAAGTGAAATTATAATTTTATAAATATTTACAGATCAGTTGAATGTCATAGTTGTATCATATAGAATATGGTTTGATACGTATCAAAAAGTACATGAAACAAATAGTTTAGCAAACTGTTTACCGCAGCACCAAGATGGGAAATGGAAATGGAACAAACTTCCCCTTGACTTAAGTTCAATCCCCCACACCTCACACTTTAAAAATGAACTAAAAGCTTATTTTCTCAATTCCAGAACCTGCCCTTGCCGTGACCCTACCTAGTCTTTCTTCCCTTTATGTACCCTCAAAAGGACCATACTTAGTACCTCATTGCACCTTTCTCTCTCCAATGTGCCTACTATGCATTTGCACAATTTTATACAAACAAAAAATGTTTATTGTTGACCTATTGAACTATATCAGTGTAAAATTATTTAGCTTCTTTTTAATGCAACTTTAACTTTATGCATGTACTCCAACATATATGTGAATTGTTTTGCTATAACTGCTATTATATCAATATTGTTTAAATTTTGTACTTGTTTTAAAATGTATTACTGGAGCTTTTCTCCTCGGGTCTCCACTGAAAATGGGCCACAAGCCCAGTTGGACAAACACGGTTAACAAATGCCAATAAATAAATAAATAAATAAATAAATAAATAAATAAATAATAAATGTTCCAGAATATTACAGTCCAAGGCTGAATATTGAGATTACTATCACTGGGGGAGACTCAGGTAATTTATATTCAAGGTCTCTTGAAACACCAAGAATGGAACTGCGGGAGCTGGTCTTAATCTTAATGGCTTGAAGTAGCAAAACCAGACCCAAAAGAAGTGGATATAGATGATTATTTTATTTATTTTGTAAAACTTTTTTTCTTTGATTTTCTCAGGTATATGAATCCTGATACTTTCTGTCTATATCAGTAGTGATTCAGAGTTTTGAGGACATGGCACTCCATTTTGCTTGCCTGTTGTTGTTTTAAGTGAGTTTATTGAGACATTCACTCTGGTTGGTTAGCTTTGCTGCTATTTCTGTACATTATTGTATGGGACATCAGGAATAACAAAGACAAAGAAAAACAAGTTATCTATTCATCTCTGGTGTAACAGAATAATAGCTGGTATTACAGTGATGATCGGTGATTTGCTCAAAGTGTACTATATATGAAATAAGGACGATTTCAAGGATGAATACAAAAGTACACACTTGAACAGTAGCTTCTCAATGCTTATTATCAGTGTTTTTCTTTGTAGGGCTCGGATTCTGGTTATTAACTTAATTTTGAAGTTTTAAAGGAACTAGAGTTAGGAAGTAGAATGTTTTAATGATGTGCAAATTGCTTTCATTTTACACATGAATTATTTTGGCTTTTTATTTGCATTTTGGGTCAAATTAATTATTTAAGTAACAGCATTCAACATTATTCTCAACCCAAGAGATTTCGATTTTAAACCAATCTTCACTTCTGATGGTACCAAAGTCTGGCTACTTGCAGTTCAGTGTCTCTGGTATGTGGCTACTGAGCATACCTCTCAACTTTCTAACACAAAAAATCTGGATAAAGCCTTAAATAATGAGGGGACAAGGAACCCAAAATAGGGACAGATTTAAAATATTGTACTTATAAACTTAGAATGCTGTTAGAATAACTGATTACTACCAGTTAATTTTATTTTTTATAAAAGAAAATTGCATTTAGTTTTAGACAAGTTTAAAGTTTGATACAAGCTCAAATGTTAATATAAATAGAGCACTATTCTGGTTCTATTTTGTGTTTAATATTTTGTCTGTTCTTCAGTTTACATTTGAATGCTGGTATCCCACAATTCCACTGGGTGTGTGGGGTTACATAATTATTTATGCACATTTTATGTTAATCAGCATCCAGATTTTTGGCCACTTGTACCTACTTTTGATGGGCCTTTGTCCATATTTTTGATATTTCCAGGTTGAGAGGTATGACTCCTCTATGCTTTAGGTCATTCTCACAGCCTTTGTTAGCATGTCAATTTTTATTTATGTGCAAATGTTAAGTATTGTCATTGAGACTAATTATCATAACATCAATATGGCAGCAATTATGTTGTAAATGTTTCTTCTACTATTCACAACTAAAGTTATTTGTGTACGGTCCCCCATTTGACTTCCTCTCCTTCGAAATTCTTTCAGTGTACTTGGCCTCAGTATTTTTGGGCTACAGCGCATGCTCCCATATTAGGTTTGCTTATAGGCAAGACGATTTGTTTACATTTTCTGCTCATGCTTGCAGACACTTTTCCATGAATGTGAATTCGATTGCTGGCCATGAAAAAGTGCTTGCAAACCTGTAGGAGTGATGAGCAACATGCATATTCTATTAGCACTGCTACTTGTCACTGTA